>NC_058404.1:146277483-146577483 GCF_002201575.2 Neomonachus schauinslandi
GGGGGGAGAATCTCTAGAAAAAAGATGCAATTCACATGTTGCCTGATATGTTTGAAGGTATTTACAAGAAATTAACACTCCTGGAAGAGAATTTGAGAATATATTACTTATACGTACATACCCCAAACTAAGTAAATCAAAACATGATGCCCTTATTAAATCCAAGAAAACATTTTATAAGAAAGAAATTGATGTCCTAGCACTCAACATGCCTCAGCAGGGCTAAGCTACATGAAACAATAGGAATGTATTCTCTGCGTACTGACTTAACAAAATATTATAATTACATTGGGAAAGAGTGTGAATGTGTATTTGTATGTCTATATAAATGCATCTGATTGCATTTGTACATGATTCCAGCCAGTCCTGCTTTCCCAGCTTCACACTCGGCAGTATCTGACAGTTTCTATGGATTTATGTTCTTTTGCTCTATGTCATTTCAGTGGAGTCTGGTGAGGGACACTACCTCTTGTGGTAGGAGAGGATTAAGACAACTAAAGTACATCTCCCACAGTGTGAAGATAATACATAATAATGGAAACAGGTAGCTTAGAAATAGGAGAGTAACTACGGAAAATAAAGGCAACATGCTGAATGTGGCTGCCTCCCACGAATGGGAATCAGGGGTAAGGAAGGGTAATAATGTGTATGGAAAAGTTGAGATAATTTCATTATAAATACTTATAGGAGGGAGATACTGAGAGCATTTCTTACTGGCAAAATAAGTTTCTTGAGAGCAATAACAATAATTTAAATCAATTCTTTCATTCTTTTTGCCTAGCACAGTATCTTAAAAATGTACATCCTTTGTTTTTAAAATGTACATTCTTTTTTTTTTTATTTTTTTTTTTAGATTTTATTTATTTATTTGAGAGAGAGAGACAGATGGTGAGAGAGAGCACAAGTCGGGAGGCGAGGGAGAAGCAGGCTCCCCGCAGAGCAGGGAGCCCGATGCGGGGCTCGATCCCAGGACCCTGGGATCATGACCTGAGCCGAAGGCAGACGCTTAACCGACTGAGCCACCCAGGCGCCCTAAAATGTACATTCTTGATAAATATTTTTTTAATGCTAGACCTCACAAAAATGCAGAATCTATGAGTACAGATGCTAAAAGAGGCACTCTTAAACTCTCCCTGGCTCCCACTCCAGAGGCAGGAAGGAAACAGAAGTTAACTCTAAAGAGAAACCTCTTATTCTTCAGTAAACTGATAATGCTATGAAAGGCTAAGAACTACAATAGGGCTCATGGCTGCTCTAAATATTTTTGATATGCAACTATGGTATCATTTGAAATTTTTTAAAATTCAATTTAATTAACATATACTGTATTATTATCTTCAGAGGTAGAATTCAGTGATTCATCAGTTGCATACAACACCCAGTGCTCCTTACTTCAAGTGCCCTCCTGAATGCCCATCACCCAGTTACCCCATCCCCCCACCCAGCTTCCATCATTTTTTTTTCTTATACAGATTTGGAATATGAATATCTTGAATACTGTTCATTAATTAATACAACAAATACTTGTTAAGCAGGTACTATGCACCAAAATGGCTCTGGGAGCTGGAGATACAGTGCCCCTGCACTTCCAGGGTATATAATGTAGTACTAGAGAAGTAGTCATACAGGCCAGAAGTACTCTAGGGTAGTACTCTAACCACTACTACAATGTGAAGTTATTTGTGTTGCATATGTACATTATCACTGATGAGCTACCACTTTTTGAGAAATCACTGGGACTGCTGCTCCCTCTTCCCTCAAAAACTATTGGAAATCTTCCTAGCTAACCACAAGAGGGCCTCAATATCTGCCTGTTAAATTGAAGACATTGGATCCGTTGAAACCAGACTTAACACTTCCTTGAACTTTATAGTACATACTATTACCAATAATATTTCTACTACATTATAGGTGCCCTGAACTATATCAAGCAAATTCAAAGTCTTTAGTAAGAAATGTTAGATCTCATTTTCTGATGACCTTCAGTGAATACTCTAAAAATGAGTTTCTACTCTTCATCTCTGTCACCTGCTTTGTTTTTTATCCCTAATTCTTATTAACCTCTGACTACTTATATCTATTTGCTCATTTTCTTTCTCCTCCTTTAGAATGTAGACTCTATGAGGGCAGGTACCTGGAGCAATTCTTGGAACTCCATAAATATTTGCAAGTGAATGGATGGCCCTGCCATAGGTGCAGGGATAGGGGACAGAGGTTTCCTGCTATCATCTTGCACTGTACACAAGTCAACGTACCTGCTATGATATTGTCCAGCAGCGTGATAGGCATACAAAATATGCCAACCAGTAAATCACTTATTGCCAGGTTCAAGATAAAGAGATTAGTGACTGTATGCATATGTTTGTTCCTCATTACAGTAAAGCAAACCACTGTATTTCCCACCATGCACAGGAAGAAGATCAGAAAGTAGGAAATAATGAAGATTGCTGCCACTTGAGGCTGGTGAAGATAGTAGTTCACATAGGTGATATTGATATCTGAGTATAGGTGATACTTTGTGTCATTGACACTCCAAATGTCATGCCAGTTTTCTGAAGAGTTTGAGTCCCATCTCTCACTCATGATGGACCTGAACAAAGGAGAGGTAGAAAAGAAAAAGCATAATTAGAAGCTGGTAGAACATAAGTTCTGTACCCAAGTTTAAAAAGAACACTTTTAAAATGCTAGGGGATTTTGATGGTCCTTCTATAATAATCCATTAATTTTGCATGGAACAGAGTTATAAATAAAGTATTCAAATTATTAGGATTTTAACCAAGAAGATTTGAAATTTCCACTTTGTTTCATAAGTAACAATTAGTATTATTTTTTTATGTCCTCAATATGCTCTATATTTCACTTTATTACACCTCCTATCCATTTGCAAAGTTTCAAGGGAAACTCTAAGTGAGACCTTTTAAAACTCCCTTTCTCCTGTCTCCAGGTATCATAACCTGTCAAAACCTACTTGTTCCTTTAAGGCTAAGTTACAGGTTTTTAGCTTTCCTGGCAATTTAAACATGATGATGTGTCTACATCTTCAAAACTGTCTTTGAAATAAGCTTCTTACAGATTCCTTATTCTGCTTTGAGTCAGTTAATTGAATATTCTTTTTATTTTTTTTATTTTTTATATATTTTTTTAAGATCTTATTTATTTGCGAGAGAGAGAATGAGAGACAGAGAGCAGGAGAGGGAGGAGGATCAGAGGGAGAAGCAGACTCCCCGCCGAGCAGGGAGCCCGATGCGGGACTCGATCCAGGGACTCCAGGATCATGACCTGAGCCAAAGGCAGTTGCTTAACCAAGTGAGCCACCCAGGCACCCCTTGAATATTCTTTTTATATATGCATGGATAGCCACTACACTATGAATTTCTTAAAATAAGTTCACACTTGCCTTGGTTTCACTTTACATAATTCCATTCACATAGAATGTATTCAATAAATATTTTTATTTAGAATCTATATATCTTCACCTAGACATTTCAGTCACCCTTGTGTGTCATAGGTCCTCAAGAACATGCCCAGGTTTGATGATTTACTGGAAGGATTCAGAGGACTTAGCATATAGTGTATTCACAGCTAATATTATAGCAAGAATCCTTCCAGTAAATCACCAAACCTGGGCATGACATAGCAGATAAAGGGCTAGTATCCAAAATCTATAAAGAACTTATCAAACTCAACACCCAAAGAACAAATAAGCCAATCAAGAAATGGGCAGAAGACATGAACAGATATTTTTCTAAAGAAGACATCCAAATGGCCAACAGACGCATGAAAAAGTGCTCAACATCACTCGGCATCAGGGAAATCCAAATCAAAACCTCAATGAGATACCACCTCACACGAGTCAGAATGGCTAAAATTAACAAGTCAGAAAACGACAGATGTTGGCGGGGATGCAGAGAAAGGGGAACCCTCCTACACTGTTGGTGGGAATGCAAGCTGGTGGAGCCACTCTGGAAAACAGTGTGGAGGTTCCTCAAAAAGTTGAAAATAGAGCTACCATACAATCCAGCAATTGCACTACTGGGTATTTAGCCCAAAGATACAAATGTAGTGATCTGAAGGGGTACGTGCACCCCAATGTTTATAGCAGCAATGTCCACAGTAGCCAAACTATGGAAAGAGCCAAGATGTCCATCAACAGATGAATGGATAAAGATGTGGTATATAAATACAATGGAATATTATGCAGCCATCAAAAGGAATGAAATCCTGCCATTTGCAATGACGTGGATGGAACTGGAGGGTATTATGCTGAGTGAAATAAGTCAATCAGAGAAAAGACATGTATCATATGATCTCACTGATATCAGGAATTCTTAATCTCAGGAAACAAACTGAAGATTGCTGGAGTGGTGGGGTGGCTGGATGATAAACATTGGGGAGGGTATGTGCTATGGTGGGCGCAGTGAATTGTGTAAGACTGTTGAATCACAGACCTGTACCTCTGAAACAAATAATACATTATATGTTAAAAAAAAGAAGATAGTAGGAAGGGAAAAATGAAGGGAGGGAATCGGAGGAGGGAGACAAACCATGAGAGACTATGGACTCTGAGAAACAAACTGAGGGTTCTAGAGGGGAGGGGGGTGGGGGGATGGGTTAGCCTGGTGATGGGTATTAAAGAGGGCATGTATTGAATGGAGCACTGGGTGTTATACACAAACAATGAATCATGGAACACTACATCAAAAAGTAATAATGTAATGTATGGTGATTAACATAACATAATAAAAAATGAATAATAAAAAAAAAGTTGAAAAGATTTTTTGGAGCCGACATAAAGAGAAACAAAACAAAACAAAAAGGATACAAAGCAAAATCAGCAAATAATAAGGCACATAAGGTAAAATCTGCAGGAAACCAGCTTCTAAGAGTCTCTCTCAGTGAAGTCACACAGTGAGTTAATCCCTCCAGCAATGAGTTTGACAAATGTGTGAAGTGTTGTCTACCAGGGAAGCTCATTAGAAACTCAGTGCCCTGGGTTTTTAATTGGAGAATGGTCACATGGTACCTTCCTCCTAGGGGTATCAAAATTTCATACTCCCTGATGGAAAGTAGGTGTGCAGCAGGAACAATGTTGTTTGTACAGATCAGGTATAATAAGCCACTCTTGTCATTTATGGACACTTTATATCAATATAGGGAACTGTTTTAGACTTAAGTTCCCACACTCTAACCAAGGGCAGACCTTGCAAGCAGTCCTTTCTAAAGATAGCAGGCTCAGGCCTGCTTGTTAACTCTTTTCTGCATACCTTCTAAATTGGTTGGACAGAAGGTTATATGTGCCTTTAAAGGAAAATGAATTTGACAGTAGACTTACACAACTGAGCTCCCCAAAAAAAGCTGCCCTTTTTTTGGCGGGGGGAAATAATTTCAGGGACTTTGAACTGGTGAGATAATCAGACCCCAGTTTGCAGTAGTACCTCATTATCACTCTATTTTCCAGTCTTTCAAGTACATATCTGTATCATTTTAGGGGAGCATGTTTATTCTTGTAAATACTGCATAAAGATTAAGATATGTAGTATTCATTTCAGATACTTTGGATAGTTTTCTCTATTTTAGGTACAGGGAAGAGTGAACAAGATAAGTTACTATAAAACGAGTATATAAATATAAAACAAGCCAATAAAAAGTGATTTTTCTCCAATATTTTGCCATTTTATTTCTTCCCTTCTAATTTTTAAAGCTCATCTCTGCTTTTCAATATTTAATGTCCCTGAGCCCAGATAAAAATGAAAAATGAAAAGAAAGAGAGTGGGATAGGGTGAGGGCTTGCAGAGAAGAAAAGAATATGATTTGAGTAAGACTAGATGTATTCTGCTAGACAGAATCAAGCTGAGAATGTCTGGGGGTCTGTCACAGCCTGACAGAATATCCACTAGCTTGATAAAAATCGTTTCAAAGTAGCCAAAAGAAAAGCATTCAACAAATACTTAAAGACATTTGTATCTAAAGCAAGGAAATGCTGTAAACATAAATGAGAACTTCATGAGAACACTGTAGGTAGCTAAAAGTTATTGCTAAGAAACATCTGTCCACAGATTCAGGTACAGCTGGAAAATATATTGGGTGGAGTATGTCGTAAGAGGTATGCTTTATATGTTCACATTCTTTTTTCTTCTACCCTAACTGAAAGCCACCACATGTTTCAGAAGCAGATATGCATTCATTGTGTATGTGTTAAGATAAGGGTATGAGGAAGGTTGAGATGGAACAAGGTTTTCAAAACCTTCCCGCGTATCAACTTAACCTCCATGTCAGTTTTTTGAGAGATGTTGCTTTTCCTCCTCTTTCAGTGAATTATTGATAAACTAAAATCAGATTTTGTTCAGGGGCCAAAATGGATTTCACTATTCCTATTATTGGCTTGATAACTCTGTGTGGCAAGAAAACAGTAGCAGAAGGACGTGTAATATTTAAGCATTCTTTCCTCCTGATACATAATTGTAAAAATGTTGGATGTGAGGTCAGAGCTTTGATTATTAGATTAACCTATAATGGGGGATGGGATAATATCATCACCCATAGTATTATGGTAGTGAGGCAGAGAAAAGCCAGGTTCTGATTGATCCTGAGAAGATGCCCTTATCTCAATTTAATACACCAAGGAAAACTGTTCTTTGGTATTCTTGCATCTGGCATCTTTTTTGCTGGGCACTTAAAAGTTCTATCCAGTTGATTAAAAAGCTTTAAATAAAATCACCCTTCAATTGAATACCTTTAAAACTAGAATTAAAGTATATTCTTGCATCATATTAATTCTATAGATGAAAAAATATAAGGACTAAGAAATTTGTGCATGCCAGTTTCTGGAATGCAGATTTATACTCTGCCTATATTAATGATTCAATAGTTTTAGAATATTCTCCTGAAAATGTGTAATGTGTAATGTCTTTTAGTAGCAAAGTCTAAATTTTATAAGTTAGTATTTTACATGTTGAATAAATGAATTGTAAGCCATCTTACCACTAATTAGTCTTATATTCATTATTTCTACATGGAAATATACCAGATGAATAAAATACTTGGTGTGGGCTTTCTTTATCATTCCTTCATCTTCCACTCTGGGGAGGAAGCAGATAAAGGTTAAACTGCATGAGCTCCATTTAGAACCCAAGTTACTATGGCTTGTCCAGACCCTAATTCTTATCTTTAGAAAGAGAGTCTGGGTCTTCAGAAAGAGAAATCAGGAGAGGCAGTTATTTAAAAATTTTCCTTCCTGTAAGTGTATTTACCAAAACACTAACAGTGAATTACTCAGTAGGAGACGGACTGGTTGGATATTATTATATATTTGTGTTTTCTATATTTCTCAGCTTTTTTCCTGTTTCCAGATTTTTTTTTTATAATCTGGAAAAAATGTGTTATATCATTATCTGAATTCAATTATATAGAATAAAACCAGATGACATAGCTTAAATTCTTATAAATTCACAATCATAGTAAGTCACACTGGCTAGCAATGGTATTATTTTACCTAAAATAGATATGTCTCCCAATTTCAATTAAGAAAGAATCCATAAAGACTCTAACCTATGAAGTTTAAATGTACTGTTTCATACATATCATCTAAAGAATTGGTCATCTGAAAAAAGAGTCTATATTCTTCATTCCTGTATCAAATACTCATTAAAGTGACGAAGTCTGCAATAAATTGTCACCAATCATGGGCTATGCAGACTACCAGACACATGCAAGTGAACTATGGCCAGCACTCCCCATTTGGGTCATCCATCTCTCCTTGGGCTTTGCCCTGTTGCCTCTATTACTGTGGTATTTATTACTAATTTTACTGTGTTCTTAATTTTTTTTCCTTTTCTTCCCCCCCAAAGTACAAGGGCTCAAAGACAGGAAGGTGGCAGTATTTACTTCCATCTATGTTGCTGGATGATCTAAACTAAACTCTGATGATTATCACTAAACAGTATTACAGTTATTAAGTAATTTATGACAAATTGCTAAAATAATTGAAAAGGAGAGATAGGGAAAATGGGAAGGACAGAAATGTTACAAATGCACATGCTCAAACTGGGGGTGAATCATTGGCAATCATTATGAGACAGTAATAATGCCTAATATTTAAATTTTCAAAGCACTTTCAAATGTATCACCATAGGACATTAGCATCGTGGAAGCATAAGACATCCCTCTTTTTGCATGCCCTTTTAACAACTAAAATTCAGCATCTGTCTGTGAATAGAAGTGCTTCTGTGGGAGCTGTGGGATCCAGCACCAAAGGCCAAAGCTGTGGAGGGGGAGTCTCACCCACCTGTGAACTGAGTAAGAGTCAGACCGACCTCATATGGCTGTGGACCCAGCAGGAGCGCATGAGCTGGCCCCAGTTCCTTCTACCGCCCTGGGATAAAGCCTGGACAGGACTGAATGGGAAAGATGAGTGAGTCTTTGTAGAAGGCCAGGTTTCCTGAGGAGAGAGTCCAGCCCTCTCTTGGAGCAAAACAAACAAAAACCAGAAACCAGTCTGGAAGCATTGGAGAGGGAAGGAACTTTGCCAGTGCCACTCTCTAAGATCTGGTCCTGATTAATAGCCAATATTGGGAGAAAAATCAGTGGACTGCTTTTTGCTGGAAAAAAACTGGTTTCCCATTAATCTGTAATCTGGAAAAAAAAAAAAAAAAAAGAAACACATGGCCCCGAAAGATACTGTAAGGTTTACTAATGCATGGGGTGCCAAATGTTGCATAATCTCTGCTGCAGCTAAATCATATACTAGAGGGTCGGTAATTTCACTGGTAAAATTAAAATGAAAACCAGACTTAATGCATATGATGCTCCCCAGGATTAGGTAATGCATTAGGAAGCTGAGCTGAACCTGACTGATAGAAAACATGTTAAAACTGGTTATCCAGGGGAGGAAGAGAATTGGACTTTAGAAACCTTGCATATTCAATTCAATGTCTCCATCAAATCATACAAAAAGTTTCAAGTAACTGCACAATTGAAGATAAACAGTAATTGAGATCGCAAAATGATACCAAGATAGAGATACAGTCACTATGAACATGCTTTATTCCTACTCCTCACTGGGCCTTCAAATCAAATCATGGTGGTCATCATGGCATTAGAAATGCTATTCCCTATTGAAAATATTAAAGAAAATGGAGTAAGACATATAATAACAATGAGAAATATGTGGCAAAGAAATACTGAGGTCAAAAAGAATTGGTGAAAGATGTTAAAGCAGCCAGCCAGTAATCCAATCCCCCAGACATCAGGAGAATGCCACCAGGGAAAGAAAGGTGGACTGATGATTCAGACTAATGTACTTGTGGACATAGTAACTGTAGCTCAAGGTAGGGTCATATTTGCTAGGAAGATAAGCCTTCACCTATTTGAAGTTTTTAATAGGATATTCTTGGATAAATATTGCTTATAGTAAATAAACACAATCTCCGGATTTATGCGGTGTGACTTGACTCCCCAGAAAATATCATTAAAACTGGGATATAAAATGGAGAAATTTCATGGATGGAACACTCACTTTGCTGTTCGGTAATACGACTAAACCTTACTTTGAGACCTCATCTATTACTCTGAGCCAGAGAGTGAACATCTGATGCAGGAAGAGGGGTCCTAAAAAGCCACCCTCAATGTCCCATACCTTCTTTGATTATGCTCCTTGATTGCTTATATCTTTGAACATCAATTAGTAAAGCATGAAAATGAGTAAGATCTCTAACTTTAAAAAAGTAATTCAGGTTTTAGCTGTAAAATCCAATATGCATGGAGAATTAAATAGTCTTTCATACTCTTATGTCTGGAAATACACAATCTGATATTTTAGTATATCTCCTACCAATCTTTTTACTTTATATTTCTACATAAATATCCTAGAAAGAAAAATAATACTATTTACAAGGAAGTAACATATCCTTTTGGGGTAAGAACTGTTTCATTTAGAAAAATACTTTGAGGAATTGCCTTTATATGAGAAGGAGACCACCCGCATACAACCTCACCCTCTAGGGCATAATAACAATGAGTAGAATATCCAAAGTACTTTATGATATTTAAATTATTACCTTAATGACTTTATTATCTTTTGAGTATTTTGATATCTATTCTTTGTTGAGCACTATATGAATTGCTTTATATGTGTTGACCTGTTTAATCTTCCAGTATGAAGTAGCTACTAAAAGCATCCCAATTTAGTATATAAAGAAGGTAAGACAGGAGATGTTAAGTAATCTGATCCAGGTTCCACAACTAATAACTGGAAGAGGTGGAAAACCTATAAAGAGGGTCTCCTAAGAGTATGAAAGCAACATAGCTGGGGGTGGGCAACTTGAGAGTTAGAAACTGACCAGAATGAAGTTCCAGGAGATGGATATGGCTAAGGAATGTCTAGAATCTGCCATGTCTAACATTTAATTTCAAACTAACTTTTGTATTACACAGAAAACTACTCCCTGCTTATAACCCAAAACTGTCAGCAAGAGTCTATTAAACACTAACTGCCTTTGTGGGGGATATTTGTCAAATATCAATGGAAGTGTTCTAATGTTTGGGTTAGTGTAAGGCAGAGAGAAAAAAGCATCTATAAAGAATAAGACAGGAACAAGAACGCATTATGTAGATCTAGAGAATTCCTAAAGATACTGTGGAAGGGGGAGAGAGAGCTGGATGCTGGATTCTCCGAAGCACATAAGACAGTTTGTGTATAATGGCTACAGTGAACAAGCATGACTTGTCTGATGCAGTGTGAAAGCAACTATATTCCTATTCTGTTGATCCTTTAATTTTATTATTTGAGGCCAATTTCTTCCTTGACTCTAGGTGAAATTTGAAAAGTTTTATTTTCTAATCATTTTCTGACAATAAAAATAGTACAGTAATTAATAAATCTAGTCTAGTATAATAAACAACATTTTAAATTCCCACCAAGGATGCCTCCTTGTCTTTTCTCTTTGCTGACTCGCTCTGCAGTTATCTCCACCCCCATCTTGTCATTCTCAGTTCCCATCATTGCCAGAGTTGTGGGTGGACAAGGTTAGGGTGGTAGAAGGGGGCAGGAAAAGTCCTACTTTTCTTTCCAGGGTTGTTTGAGATATTGGGCTAGAAAGCATTTTAAGCTGACCCTCACTTTTGTAGGCACTTTCCTGGGCCCTTTAGAGACACTAAACTATTGCTTTGGATCTCTCATCAACAGTTCTCTTCATGTGAGGAAATTTCATCTCTGGCTTCTGACTCTTTCTTCAGCCTTGAGAAATCCAGTTGTTCACCCTGCCATAAAGCATCTGTGTTAACCATCATGCAGATGGGCCAATCACCCTGGCCCACAGTTAACACATATATCTTTTGTCCAGAAAGACTCTAAGAGTGTAGGCTGGCCAATGCCACCAACTGCTGTCAGAGAAACAAGCCAGCCAGGTCCTAGCACTTTGAATGTCTTGTGTGTGAGGCAGAGACAAGTTCACTGTGTTCTCTGAAATACTAGGTTCATATGTTAAACTCTCTGCAGTTAAACTCTCTGTCAGTCCCTCTTCTAAGCACGAGTTGGGGGCAAGTGCCCCCACTTCTCCATCTTGTGTGATTCACCACACCTCAGCAAACCTGTCTCAATCCTTTTCTAATCTGTAATTTGGGGTCTTCTAATCTCTTCAACCTGAGGATAAATGTTCCTTGGTACCTTCCTTTACAAGTCTGTATGGTGGTCCTACATAACTTTCTTGGGGTTTTAGCTGAAACTAAAACCAGAATTTTTTTTTTTTTTTTTAAGATTCTGTTTTTAAGTAATCTCTACACACAGTGTGGGGCTCGAACTCACAACCATGAGACCAAGAGTTGCATGCTCCACGATTGAGCCAGACAGGTTCCCCCAGAATAGTAAATTTTAATATTCTGTTATATAATTATAAGAAGGATAAACCCTAAAGGCATGAGGATCTGGGAATATCCTAGCAAGCAACACTCATGTTTGAAATCGGAATTGTACTAAAAAAAGTTTATATTATTTTTGTCACTTAAGGATATACTGGAAGTTTTTGTTCATATCAAAAAGCACTCTTTCCAAGAATAATTTTTCATTCGTAAATTGATCTGTTACAAGATGTATAATTTATTTGACCTTTCACCTGGTGTTGGACAGTTTAAAAATTTCCAACTTTTCTGAAATTAAAGTAATATTTTGATATTTTATAACTTATTAGAATTTTCTAGAATATTCTTAGGATGGGAATAGATTAAAAAATCATAATTTTTCTGCTCATGATAGATATTACTTATTGTCTGTTAAGATGCTGATCTTAATTCACATTTATTCCAGTGGTGCTTAAAAATGTTCCTTCTGTTGGGGTGCCTGAGTGGCTCAGTTGGTTAAGTGTCTGACTCTTGATTTTGGCTCAGGTCTTGATATCAAGATTCTGAGACTGAGCCCCATTTGGGGCTCTATGCTTAGTGGGGAGTCTGCTTGAGATTCTCTCTCTCCCTCTGCCCCTCCCTTCCGCTCACTCTCTCTAAAATAAATAAATCCTTTTAAAAAAATGTTCCTTCTGTCTAGCCAATACTAGGCACTAAAATCCACCCCCCACTTTTTAAATTTTTCCAATTTACTATTTAAAAAAATGGTTAACTTATTTAAGTGTACTTTTAAAAATATTAATAAAGTTGAACTTTAGTTCCAGATGTTTGGAATTTGTATTTTAAGTGAACCGTTCATTTCTTTTGTCTTTTTTCATATTGAAATATTCATTTCTTGGTTGTTGTTAATGGTTTATAAAAGCTTGCTTATTAGACATTTTACCCTTTATTACATACATTTTATATGCCATTTCCAGATAGCAATTCCCCACTTAAATTTTAGTGTTTTTAGGTTAAAAATATTTATATGTTTATGTAGTAAAATATATTATTTCTTTGTATTTTCTCTAAATTTTTTTTTCTGGAACCATGTTAGTATTCACATTTTATAGTATTTAAAATATGTTTTATATTTTATAATTTTAATTATATATCACTTCTATATTATTCATTTGAAGGAGCCCTTTAAAATGGAAATGGTGTTATCTTAAATCTGACTTTTAACTAAATTTCCTTCATGTTATGAGTTAGCATTACTCAAATACATGTGCTCCTGTGAATCCTGCAGAAATTTGGCTGTTCTTTGTTTTCTTTCTGAACACCTAAATTTACTTGCCAAAGTATATATGTTATGTTGAAAATTAAGAAGTTTTTCAGATATATCAATTATATATCCCTTGAAAATATTAAATATAAGTCATACCACTTAATTGTCAGGACTTCATATGCTTTTAAAATCTGACTAAAAATTGCCATTGTATTACAGTTGTTTATAATTCTTTCTTACATAATATGTTTCTGTAGCTGATCCTTAAATATTTGGACTACAGAAAGAGAACAGATTTCCTAATTTCCTGTGGCACCTAACAAGGCCCTATCAATATATATAAATTGCATATAAAACCTTCTTTAGGGCGCCTGGGTGGCTCAGTTGGTTAAGCGACTGCCTTCGGCTCAGGTCATGATCCTGGAGTCCCGGGATCGAGTCCCGCATCGGGCTCCCTGCTCGGCAGGGAGTCTGCTTCTCCCTCTGACCCTCCTCCCTCTCATGCTCTCTGTCTCTCATTCTCTCTCTCTCAAATAAATAAAAAAAATCTTTAAAAAAAAAAAAAAAAAAAAAAAAAAACCTTCTTTAACTTGAATATTCTTTTGATATTAATAGCATACTTCTGGTTTTATGCTTATACCCATTTTGAAGGAAGAACTGATTTCCAGGAGTTAACAATACCCATATCTTCTAGAAAGACCGTATGAAGAGAAGCACAAGGGAAGAAACAAGAAGAGAAACTATTTCTGAGTCATTCTAATGTGAACATAACTGGTCCTAGGTATCCCCAGTCCACTTTATCCCACTCCCAGCTATATATACTTTGGGGGTTATGAAGTTTGAATCTTAGATGATTTGAGTGGAAAATGAACAAAGGAGCATTTAAACTAAGTAGTTTACCACTCTTCAGAAATGGATAAAAACATTTCACATTTTCAATCAGGGATTTCACCATACACCATGTTGTAAGCATTTGTGAAGAAGTAGTAGCCAGAATATAGGTTGTCCTGGCAGCTTCAAGAAATTGAGGTCCTACTTATTATGAATCAAGGTTCCATGCTCCAAAGAAGATGAATAAAAGCCCAAAATAACAGACTTACCGTCAAGGGGAACTTAGGCCTGTTGAGGTACCCTAAGACCTTTTATTCTCATGGTAGCTTCTTTACTTCCTGTGAAAGAATGTTTTACTATCTGCAGAAATGGGGAGAATTAAATGTGGCTGAAGGCTTGTGTGGCTACAGCAGAGATCCAGAACCCTGACTTTGCCATTTACTTCCTCATGGTTTTTACCATTCCAAGACCTCTTCATTCTGCCACAACTAAACTGCTCATTAAATATTCCACCAAGAATGCTAGTCCTCAAAAAACATTACCACCTTTTGAGGTAATCCCTAATTTTTTGAGAATGATTTCAGAACACTTATTTTTCTTAAAAGATAGATGATCAGATGAACATTTGTGACTTAGGGTAGTTTATGATTGAGTCTAATTTCTCATAAAATGAGATGTATTTCTTGAATGACATCTGATAAAATTTATTTGGAAGGCACTTGTTTTCTGATGAAGAATTCAATACAGATTATCAGTGGCTAAAATTTTCTATTAGTCCAGTTTAGAAATAACATAGCACTATCACTAATTTAGTGTCACTGTGTTTCCTTAAAGGCAAGGCTACTGCCTTTGTAGTATTTCTCTCTGACTACAAACAGTTCTTAGATTTTAAATTAGTAAGAAAGGGCCCTAGACAGTTTTTTATGAATCATACCCGGAACTGGCTTTCAAAACAGTGCAACTCTCAATAAATCATTGGTATTTGCATCTTCTAAGCAGGTCTCAGCCTATAATCTCTCCTTGTTCATCCATCCTGTATGTTAAGTTGCCTTAGTAACTTCCTAAAATACTTTTTCATGTTTCCCCAGCTGTTTAGCTTTTTTCAAAGGCTTCTCACTCCTACTGAGTGAAGTCCACTCATTTATCTGGCATTCAAGTTCCTCCACAGGCTAAACCCGCTGGATCTCATCAGCCATGTTTCCTTCAAGTCTCAATACTCAGGTTTGTCCACAAAATGACTCAAATCGTTAAGGAGAATGAGCCCATACTTGTGGATTTTGTGGGAGCCATGGAACAGTTAAAAATGACTTAGATTACCTTTAATGTATCTGTATATCTGAGTTTCTAAAAACAAAAGTCATATTTTCAATTCATTAACTCCTGTAAAAATGCAATATTTCAGGAAACTATGCTACATATCCTGTGGTTTTGTGGAAGTGCTGGCTAACAAGCTTACTCAGGAATATCCCAGCTGGCGAATATATTGTAGTTTTCCTCAAGAGGAACACTTCACTCCAATTGATTTCTTTTTTTCTCACATTGTTCCTTGAAGGTGTCTTACTGTTTCCCACTTCTTTGCTTCTGTTCATGATTTTATGCCTTCTTTCATCTTTACCCAGGACATTTCCCTTCCCCTTTATCTTCTTTAAACCCCCAACATAAATCTTATCTCATCTAGGAAATTCTAACTAGTCTAGTGTGAAATATGTATTCTTCCCTCAAATTCCTAACTCAATTTTATGTCATGTAGTTGATTATTAATCATCATTGAATATCTCATGATCTCTCTTCTGTTACATATAACATCAGTATTTTAAATACCTGTGTACATATGTCTATTTCCTCTAAATGTTAATGTCTTGAGGGAAAAAAAGTTGTAGATATCTGTCTCCTCCTGTGCACCTACTTTGTTCTACTCTAGACTTTATTTTATGGATTTAGTATTTAATATATATTTATTTAGCTTTTATCTTTGGAAGCTTAGATTGCATGGGCTTAGGTATATCTTGTTCAAGAATAAACAGAAATCAGTAAACTATATGGTATGTGAATTATCTCAATAAATTCATTAAAATAAAATGAAGTAATGTGCAGAACAAAGACTGATTTTTGCAACCAAGCATTTTTATTTTTCTTAATGGACCTTTATTATTTAATGTGTAAGTAAGTGGACATAACATAGATATTTCTTTTTCCTGTAAAGTGAAAAATAGCTCTTGAAGACTGTTTTCCAGTAATTATATTTTAGCAACTGGATACTATCATTGACAAGAAAATAGAACTATTTCTCTCAGTATAAAGCTCTGAGAGTGGAAAATGCATGGAAAGATACTTCTCAGACCTCTGAGTTCTGCCTAGATGATTTAAAATGATAACAGCCCTAAAATTAACCATCTTCCTGCTGGCAGTTTTCTAACACAGGAAATATTTGAAGTCTACATCACTTTTAAATCTCTGCTCTTTGTTATGTTCATTTACAATATAATTACTTCTGTGTTTGAATGACATATTTTTTACGTGTTAAACAATTTCAAGAAATTGTATTAATAGGAAACCTCCTTGCCAAAACTCGATCCACTAATAATGGTATGCAAAGGAAAACAAAACTAAGCAAACCTTCAGATATTATCTTACTTTGAAGATAATTTGCTAAGTCTGCAACTGGAAAAAAATGAATTATTACTATCAGAGACAGGAATTTAGTAGTAATAACTAAAATTCTATTGAGCCACATATTAGCTGCTTTACAGTCATTATTTCATTTAAACATCACAGCAACTCTGAAATTCATGTATTATTATCCCTATTTTATAAATGAAAAGATTGAGTTAGGAAGAGTAAATAACTTACACACCATCACACAGAAATTTAACAAAAGAACCAAAATTTGAATTCAAGGGTGTCTGAATCCAGAGTTTGTACAGTTTTTTTTACACTTTTTTTTTCTTTTGCTTTTCCTTTTTTTTTTTTTTTTTTTGGAGGAAAAGAGAGAGAGAATAAAACAGGGGGGGGGGGGGGGGGGGGGGCACAGAGACAGAGGGAGAATCTCAAGCAGGCTCCACCCCCATGCGGAGCTCAATCTCACAACCTTGAGATCATGACCTGCACAGAAATCAAGAGTCAGATGCTCAACCGACTGAGCCACCCAGGCGCCCCTCTTCACAATTCTTAACTTATCAACTCAAGTCTTGAGTTACTGATTCATCTTAGCCAGTAGTAAGCAGTTTCTTCATTTGTTTATTATGGAGACCAAATCCTACATGGTTTTATTCTGTAATGTTTGGCTTATATTTCTTACAGTTATATTTGGAATGAATTTTTTTTTTAAGATTTTCTTTATTTGAGAGAGAGAAAATGAATCTGAAGCAGACTCTGCACTGAGCATAGAGCTGGACATGGGGCTCAATCCCACAACCGCAAGATCATGACCTGAGCCAAAACCAAGAATCTGACGCTTAACTGACTGAGCCACCCAGGCACCCCAAAAATTTACTTTTTGAAGCACAGAATGTGGAATGTTGAAAATATATTATCTGAGCAGAATTATCAAATATTAAGTTAGATACCAAATTTGTATATAAAATATGAAGTTAGAATTTAAGCACAAATGACCTAAACTTATTTTTAGGGATTAAAATATTTTAATAATTTTGAAGGTACAAATTCTGATAGTAGGTCTGTGCTAAAATTGCTAACTTTAAAAAAAATTCAAATGTTATGTACTTTGCAATAGTCAATTTTGTTATTCATTTTTCATGTCCTTTTAATAAAAATTCAAATATTAAAAATGAATAAAAATATTTGACTATAGTTGATACACATGTTGCATTAGTTTCAGGTGTACAACATAGTAATTCAACTTCTCTATGTTATACTGTGCTCACCACAAGTGTAGCTACCGTCTGTCACCACACAACACTGTTACAATATCATTGACTATATCCCTTATGCTGCGCCTTTTATTCCAATGACTTATTCACTGCATAACTGGAAGCCTGTATCTCCTATTCCACTTCACCCATTTTGTCAACCTCCCCAGAACCCTCACCCTTGGCAACCATCAGTTTGTTCTCTGCATTTATGGGTCTGATACTGCTTTTTATTTTTTCATTTATTTTTTAGATTCCACATGAGTGAAATCATATGGTATTTGTCTTTCTCATACGGAGTAATGACTTATTTCACTTAGGATAATAGCTTCTAGGTCCATCCATGTTGTCTCAAATAGCACAGTCTCATCCTTTTTTATGGCTGTGTAACATCCCATTGCATCTATACTTCCTTATCCATTCGTTTATTAATGAACAATTAGGTTGCTTCCATATCTTGACTATTATAAATAACACTCCAGTAAACACAGCGGTACATATATCTTTTCAAATTAGTATTTTTCTTTTGAGATTGTTAACTTTATGTGTGCCATTTGCATGTTTCTGTACTGGTCTCATATATTCACAGTACACACATCTGTTCTCTAGGAATAGTAGCATAAAGACTTATTCCAATAACCCTTATTAAAGTAATAAAATGTTGAATTTTTTTTAAAAAAGGAATAGTTCTATTGGTATTTCCTTAAAGGTAAAATAAGGAAAAGATAGACTTCACCCTATGTATCTCAGTTAAATCAATTTTTAACAGATGCATCATGTGGGTTCAACAGACATTGATACAATATTTACAAACAGCAATTTATCAGAAAGTAGATGGAATAAGAGCTCAACAGAACTAAGATGCATATATGTGATTGTTATGCTTTCTTGCTTGGAGTGAGTTTTTTATATTTGTAATTTAATGATTATATGAAGAAAACATTTTGGAGTATAGTGGTAATAAAATTGAAGGCCTTTTGGCCAGAACCACCATCTTCCAGTAATTTGACAGAATGACCAACACAAAGAGAAAGAGGAGAGGCACCTGCTGTATGTTCTCTAGGCCTCTTAGAAAACACGGAGTTGTTCCTTTGGCCACATATATGCAAACCTACAAGAAAGGTGATATTGTCGACATCAAGGAAACTGGCACTGTTAAAAAAGGAATGCCCCACAAATGGTACCTTGGCAAAACTGAAAGAGTGTACAATGATACCCAGAATGCTATTGGCATTGTTGTAAACAAACAAGGGTAAGATTCTTGCCAAGAGAATCAGTGTTGTATTGAGTATATATTAAACACTCTAAGAGCCAAGATAGCTTCCTGAAGCATGTAAAGGAAAATAATCAGAAAAAGAAGGAAGCCAAAGAGAAAGGTACTTGGGTTCAACTGAAATGCTAGCCTGCTCCACTTAGAGAAGCATACTTTGTGAGAAACAATACAAAGAAGTCTGAGCTGCTGGAACTCATTTCCTATGAATTCATGCCATGATAGGTCTAAAAATAAATAAATAAAAGACCTCTGGATTGTAAAAAGAAGCAGGAGGAGGAGGAGAAGGGGAAGAAAATTGAAGAACTCTATAAGTAAACTGTCCCTTTTTAAGTTGCCTGTACAAATTGACTTAATTCTTATATACTTGGCAACTGATCTAGAGACAATATGATATGCTAATCAGTAAATTTTTGTGTGTCTTTGTTTTCCTCCTAGGCAGACAGGAAGACGTTTCTGAGCTTCCTGCATCTAGGCGAAGTAATAAGATAAGTTTGGGCCAAATGAATGTGACAATGAATATGTGAGTATACAAGGGAGTGACCACAAATCTCTGATGTATATAAATGTGCTACTAATTAGTTCTTGCAAAATTCCCAGAGATGGGTAAACTTTATTAAAAGCATATTGATGTAGCTCTCTTCAAGCAGTATTTAAAGTATGTTTTCAAGAATTTTAATTTTGATATGTTCTTAAAACTATATAAATTCCATAATATACAGTTCTCAAAACTGTATATTGAGTCAACATTTATGAAGTGTCTTCTATTTACTAAACCCTATGCTTGATGATGAATGCACATTATGAATAGGAGACACATTATTGTTGCTTTAATAGAACATAGGCTTGTACACTATATGAACACTATACAAAAACAGTAGGAGCATTACAATGTTTAGCTTTAGCTTCAAAAAAGACAAATACAGATATGATGTCCTATTCTAAAACCAGAACATATGCCCTACAAATCATCTTTCTTAAAATTACAAATACTTATTTGGCATCTTTCATTTTGTCAAGGCTTCACCATCTAATTTTTGTAAAAGATGTTATCTATTTGAGAGAGAGAAAGAGAGAGAGAGCACAAGCAGGTGGGAGGAGCAGAGGGAGAAGCAGACTCCCCGCCGAGCAGGGAGCCCGATGCGGGACTCGATCCCAGGACCCTGGGATCATGACCTGGCTGAAAGCAGCCGCTTAATCAACTGAGCCTGCCAGGTGCCCTTCACCATCTAGTATTTTATTTAATGCTTCAATTAGTATTTAAAAGTTAGAGAATTGTTGAAGCAGTTAAAGAAACAATGTTAAACTATCCATAGCAACAACACAATTTGAAAAACAATCTTCTATTTGCATAAATATCAAGTTGGAGCCACTGCTTCTAGCCAAGATAGAATAATGGGGAGGATTTACTCTCCCACCTAAAACAACCAAATAATGGACAAAATATATTGAAATAATGTGGACATTATATTGAAATATAGTGGACATCAGGCAGGAAGGACAGTTATCACTGAGAGATGGGGAAAATGAGATGAGCTCTGTGATGCCTGTGGCTTTGAGAGAGTTAGGAGACCGCAGCACAGAGAATGGGAATCCTGGCAGAATCCTGTGGACTTCCTGAATTCGGAAGATGGAGTTGGAAACCCATGGAGACCAAGGTGACTGAAGCTTTCAAGATGGAGTACTGAAGAGGAACTATCTCTTCTTCCCCTCCCAAAAGGATAAATAAGAGGCTCTTGGGGTTTACATAAGATCTGGAAGAGTGATTCTTCTCACCAACCAGATTAGAAAATCTCAATAAAGTGTAGCAATTCCTTTAGTTTCACTTCCATTTTTTTCTTCTAAAATTTAAGAGTAATTTTAAATTGAATACATTTTTAAAAGATTTTATTCATCTATTTGAGAGAGAGCATGTGCCACACCTGTGAGCAGGGGAGGGGCAGAGGGAGAGAAAGAATCTCCAGCAGCCTCTGAGCCAAGAACAGAGCCTGAGACCATGACCTGTGCTGAAATCAAGAGTCAGAAGCTCAACTGACTGAGCCACCCAGACACCCCTTAAATTGAATACATTCTATTTTAAAATATTAAGTCTGAGATGCCCAAGAAAGATGGCAGAGGAGTAGGGGACCCTATTCCAACTGGTCCCTAGAATTGAGCTGGATATCTACCAGACCACTCTGAACATCCATGAAATCAGCCTGAGATGTAAGAAGATATATCTGGAACTCCCAAACAGAATATCACAGGCGGTTGGATTTGAGGTACGAAGTGGAGAGCCATGATTCCAAGGGCAGATATTGAAAGATAAAGGGAAGGGGGAGGGAGCTGCCATAAGCGCTGGCACTGGGAAGGTGAAATAACACAGGAGCACAAAGGCCTCCCATGCCGGGGACCATGCACAGACTCCGAGACCGGTAGTGGTGGGGAAATGAATTTAGGGCAGCCCCCCAGACTGAAACCTGGAGTGGCAGGGCTGCGTGTGTGAACTGGGGGTGGCTGGTGGTTTTAGAAGCACAAAGGGCAGAGACCTGCCCCGACCTGGAGGCGAGGACTGGGAGCCCTGCTGAGGGGCGCACAACCCAGGACACTGCAGTTTATAGTAGCACAGACAGAAATAGAGATAGTGTGGCATGGAGAGCTCACTGAAGAACAGACTGTGATCTCTCTGCTCTGAGGCAGAGGGTTGGAAACGATTTCTTCTGCTCTGACTCTCGGAAGAGACACAGAAAGCCACCAGGGAAAGTCTCCAGAGAACAAAAGCCCCCCAAAACTGGTTTTCACTGAGCCCATTCCCGCCACCCCCCCCCACAGGGGGCAGGGCAACTCTGCCCAAACAGGGTTGCTTGAGTTACACAAGGCAGGTCCCTCCCCCAGAAGACAGGCTGGGAGAATAAGAGGCCAGCAACCCTAAGGTCCCTATAAAACATGTGCATCTTGCTTGGGTTGTGGTCAGTAATTTGGACTCTGTACATTCCTTCAACCACCCCTCACCAGAATGAGGAGGAGAAACCCCCAAAATAGGAAAGACTCAGAAACTGTGACTTTTGTCACAGATTTACAAATGGATACAGATATAACCAAGATGTCAGAAATGGAATTCAGGGTAGTGGTTGTGAAGACAATAGTTAGAATGGAGAAATCAATTAATGGCAACATAGAGTCTCTAAGGGCAGAAATGAAAGCTGAATTGGCAGAACTTAAAAATGCTATCAGTGAGATCCAATCTAATCTAGATAATCTACTAGCTAGGGTAAGTGAGGCAGAAGAACAGATTAGTGATCTAGAAGACCAATTGATAGAAAAGAAGGAAGAAGAGGAGGCCAGGTAAAAACAACTCAAAATCCATGAAAATAGAATCAGAGAAATAGGTGACACCATGAAATGTTCCAATGTCAGAATTATTGGGATCCCTGAAGTGGGGGGAGAGAGAGAGGACTAGAAGATATATTTGAGCAAATTGTAGCTGAGAACTTCCCTGATCTGGGGAATGAAACAAACATTCATGTCTTAGAGGCAGAGAGGACCCCTCCCAAGATCAAGGAAAAGAGGCCAACACCCCAGCATGTAATAGTAAAACTCACAAATCTTAGAACCAAAGAAACCATCTTAAGAGCAGTTAGGGGGAAGAGATGCCTTATATACAGAGGGAGGAACATCAGAATAATTAATGTTAGACCTATCCACAGAGACCTGGCAAGCCAGAAAGGGCTAGCAAGACATATTCAGGGTACTAAATGAGAAGAACATGCAGCCAAGAATACTTTATCCAGCAAGGCTTTCATTTAGAATGGATGGCGGGATGCAGAGCTTCCAAGACCAGCAAAAACTGAAAGAATATGTGACCACTAAGCCGGCCCTGCAAGAAATATTAAGGGGGGTTCTATAAAAGGAGAAAGACCCCAAGAGTGATATACAACAGAAATTTACAGAGACAATCTATAGAAACAAGGTCTTCACAGACAACATGATGACAATAAATTCATATCTTTCAATAATCACTCTGAATGTGAATGGCCAAAATGCTCCCATAAAATGGCACAGTGTTGCAGATTGGATAAAAAGACAGCACCCATCCATATGCTGTTTACAATAGACTTATTTTAAACCTAAAGATACATCAAGACTGAAAGTGAAGGGATGGAGATCCATCTTCCATGCCAACGGACCTCAAAAGAAAGCTGGGGTAGCAATTCTTACATCAGACAAATTAGATTTTAAACTAAAGTCTGTAATTAGAGACACAGAAGGACACTATATCATCCTTAAAGTGCCTAGCCAACAAGAAGATCAATTGTAAATATCTACACCAACATGGGAGCAGCCATCTACATAAGCCAACAGTTAACCAAAATAAAGAGTCGTATTGATAACAGTACGTTAATTGTAGGAGTCCTCAATACTCCACTCTCAGCAATGGACAGATCATCTAAGCAGAAAATCAACAGAGAAATAACAGCTTTGAATGACACACTAGACCAGATGGACCTCATAGATATATACAGAACATTCCATTCTAAAGCAACAGAATACTCATTCTTCTTGAGCTCACATGGAACTTTCTCCAGAATAGACCACATACTGGGTCACAAATCAGGTCTCATCCAATAAAACCAAAAGATTGAGATTATTCTCTGCATATTCTCAGACCATAATGCTTTAAAACTGGAACTCAATCACAAGACAGAATTTGGAAGAAATTCAAACACTTGGAAGCTAAAGACCACTTTGCTCAAGAATGTTTGGGTCAACCAAGAAATCAAAGAAAAACAATTCATGGAAACCAATGAGAATGAAAACACATCAGTCCAAAACCTATGGGATACTGTAAAGGCAGTCCTAGGGGGGAAATACATAGCCATCCAAGCCTTACTCAAAAAAATAGAAAAATCCCAAATTCACCAACTCACTTTACACCTTAAAGAACTAGAGAAAAAGCAACAAATGATGCCTAAGCCATGCATTAGAAGAGAAATAATTAAGATTAGAGCAGAGATCAATGAATTAGAAACCAGAAACACAGTAGATCAGATCAGTGAAACTAGAAACTGGTTCTTTGAAAGAATTAATAAGATCAATAAACCACTGGCCAGACTTATCCAAAAGAAAAGAGAAAGGACCCAAATTAATAAAATTATGAATGAAAGGGGAGAGATCACGACTAACACCAAGGAAATAGAAACAATTATTAGAAGTTATTATCAACAACTATATGCCAATAAATTAAGCAACCTGGAAGAAATGGATGCCTTCCTGGAAACCTATAAACTCCCAAGACTGAAACAGGAAGAAATTGACAACCTGAATAGGCCAATAACCAGTAACGAGATTGAAGTAGTGATCAAAAACCTCCCAAAAAACAAGAGTCCAGGACCTGATGGATTCCCTGGGGAATTCTACCAAACATTCAAAGAAGAAATAATACCTATTCTCCTGAAGCTGTTTCAAAAAATATAAACAGAAGGAAAGCTCCCAGACTCATTCTATGTGGCCAGCATTACTTTAATCCCCAAACCAGGAAAAGACCACATCAAAAAGGAGAATTTCAGACCAATATCCCTGATGAATATGGATTCCAAAATCCTCAACAAAATCCTAACTAATAGGATCCAACAATACATTAAAGGGATCATCCACCACGACCAAGTGGGACTCATCCCCGGGATGCAAGCGTGGTTCAACATTTGCAAATCAATGTGATAGAACACATTAATAAGAGGAGAGAGAAGAACCGTATGGTCCTCTCAATTAATGTAGAAAAAGCATTTGACAAACTATAGCATCCTTTCCTAATTAAAACTCTTCAGAGTATAGGGATAGAGGGAACATTCCTCAAGTTCATAAAATCCATCTATGAAAACCCCACAGCAAATATCATCCTCAATGGGGAAAAGCTGAGAGCCTATCCCTTAAGATCAGGAACACGTCAAGAATGCCCACTCTCGCCACTATTGTTTAACATACTATTAGAAGTCTTGGCAACAGCAGTCAGACAACAAAAAGAAAGAAAAGGTATTCAAATTACTAGAACTCATACAGCAATTCAGTAATGTGGCAGGATACAAAATCAATGCACAGAAATCAGTTGCTTTCTTATACACCAACAATGCAACTGTAGAAAGAGAAATTAGAGAAACAATTCCATTTACAATGGCACCAAAAACCATAAGATACCTCGGAATAAACCTAACCAAAGAGGTAAGGGATCTGTACTCTAGGAACTAAAGAACACTCATGAAAGAAATTGAAGAAGACATAAAAAGATGGAAAAATGTTCCATGCTCATGGATTGGAAGAACAAGTATTGTTAAAATGTCTGTGCTACCCAGAGCAATCTATACCTTCAATGCCATCCCGATCAAAGTTCCAATAACATTTTTCAAAGTGCTGGAACAAACAATCCTAAAATTTGTATGGAGTCAGAAAAGGCCCCGAATTGCCAAGGAAACGTTGAAAAAGACAAAGCTGGGGGCATCACGTTGCATGATTTCAAGCTATATTACAAAGCAGTGATCCCAAGACAGCATGGTACTGGCACAAAAACAGACATATAGACCAATGGAACAGAATAGAGAGCCCAGATATTGACCCTCAACACTATGGTCAAATAATCTTCAACAAAGCAGGAAAAAATATGCAATGGAAAAAAGACAGTCTCTCCAATAAATGGTGCTGGGAAAATTGGACAGCTATATACAGAAGAATGAAACTTGACCATTCTCTTAACACCATACACATAGATAAACTTAAAATGGATGAAAGACCTCAATGTGAGACAGGAATCCATCAAAATCGTAGAGGAGAACATAGGCAGTAACCTCTTTGACATCACCCACAGCAACTTCTTTCAAGATACAACTCCAAAGGCAAGGGAAACAAAAGCAAAATGAACTTTTGGGTCTTCATCAAGATAAAAAAGCATCTGCACAGCAAAGGAAATAGTCAACAAAACAAAGAGGCAACCCACAGAACAGGAGAAGATATTTGCAAATGACAGTACAGAGAAAGTGCTGATTTCCAAGATCTATAAAGAACTTCTCAAACTCAACACCCAAAAAACAAATAAGTCAAAAAATGGGCAGAAGACATGAACAGACACTTCTCCAAAGATGACATACAAATGGCTAACAGACACATGAAAAATGTTCATCATCATTAGCCATCAGGGAAATTCAAATCAAAACCATATTGAGATACCACCTTACACCAGTTAGAATGGCAAAAATTGACAAGGCAAGTAAAAACAAGTGGTGGAGAGGTTGTGGAGAAAGGGGAACCCTCTTACACTGTTAGTGGGAATGCAGGTTGGCACAGCCACTTTGGAAAACAGTGTGGAGGTTCCTCAAAAAATTAAAAATAGAGCTACCCTATGACCCAGCAATTGCACTACTGAGTATTTACCTCAAAGACACAGATGTAGTGAAAAGAAGGGCCGTATGCATCCCAATTCATAGCAGCAATGTTGGCAATAGCCAAACTGTGGAAAGAGCTGAGATGCCCTTCAACAGATGAATGGATAAAGAAGATGTGGTCCATACATACAATGGAATATTACTCAGCCATCAGAAAGGATGAATACCCAACTTTTACATCAACATGAATGGGACTGGAGGAGATTATGCTAAATGAAATAAGTCAAGCAGAGAAAGTCAGTTATCATGTGGTTTCATTTATTTGTGGAACATAAGGAATAGAATGGAGGACATTAGGAGAAGGAAGGGAAAAATGAAGGGGGGGGGTGGAGTCAGAAGGGGACATGAACCATGAGAGACTATGGACTCCAAGTAAAGTTTTAGAGGGGAAGGGGCAGGTAGCCGGGTTAGCCCAGTGATGGATATTAAGGAGGGCACATAGTGAATGGAGCACTGGGCGTTATATGAAAACAATGAATCATGGATCACTACATGAAAAACTAATGATGTATTGTATGGTGACTAACATAACATAATAAAAATATTAAATCTCTCAGCCATGTCTACCATGAAGAGGTGTTACCCTCAGGAGAAATTCCTTTTCTATAGCAACAACCAGTGGGAACTGCTCTTACTCTCTGCATTTGGTCCCTTTAATTTTCTCTTCCACCAATCCTAGCAAACACCTTCCAGGAAGCAAACAAATCCCCTTTCATCCTCAGCCTAAGGAAAGTTCTCAAATTCTTGTTATCTTATTATTCAGAAAGTTAGCTTATTTCTCTGAATCTTCTTCTAGATCCTTTAGAGGGGCCTTTGCCCATAACAACTGAAGAAAGGTTACATAAACAAGAGAATCATTTACTAATGCTTGATCATTTACTAACACTTAGCAACCCAAATAACCAGCAAAATTTCAAGTTTTAATATACATTTTTCTAGATTATATTTTTAACCTGGTTTGTCTGCCCTTGCAACAATCTCTGTAAGTAGAAGGCAATAAAAAATCGTATTATATGTCTTTCCAGGGAAAACACCAGAAGTCATGGAAATTTTTGTGTGTGTATGTGTTATTTTGTTTTGATTTTCTTTCCAGTGCATTAGGGACAGTGTAAACAAAGATTTTAGTAAAACAATTCCCAGAATCTCTAGTGGGTCTTAGACATATTTCTAGCAAGCTGCTGTGTGGACCATAACTCAGATTTTTCAGTGATCAGAGGTGAGTGTTAAAAATCAAAATCCTACAAGCTGTCAAGTACCTTCAGGACACAAACCACATGTCAGAATACGCATGCACATCACCGAAGTAACATTAGCGTGAAATAACCTCTTAAACTCCAGTTGGCATTTCTGATGGAGTCTAACACTCTTCTAATGCTAAATAAAGATTTTTAAAAGTTTTGTTTTTGTCTCCCAATTTTTCTAACACTGTTTATGAGGAAATTACAGACCCGTAAAAATAATAATTTTTTGGTCATTAAATATTCATATCAAAGTTTATCAACAGTTTAGTTATCTAAAAGACATATTTTTGTGTTTCCAAAGGATGCATACCTCTTTCTTAAGCACCGTGTCATCTTATACTGTTAATATTCAACTCAGTCTCTATCAACAATCATTTTGCCATTTATCATGAATTAGCAATAAGCTGTTAATACTCTTCCAAAATAACTTTAAGAGATTCCGTTTTGGAAGAGTGGCATACAATAGCAGTAATGTGATTTTAAAGTATTCTGAATACTAAACAAAATTAATGTAATAAATCAATTTCAAAGTTTTGCTCTGAGATCCAGTTTAAAATACTCAAGTAAATAGACATAAAATTATCTCCTTATAACCAGTAAGAAAATCAGAAAAATACATAGATTACTTCTCAATATCTGAATTTCCAGAATACCTTTACTTAAAATTAAGAATTTTTAATTGTCAATCAATGATATGCTAAAGGCCTTTATATGCTAAAAGGTGTAAATAGAACATTACAGGTAGCAAGAATAGTTTCAAATTATGTAGCCTGCCTACAGGCACACAGAAACACAGTTGTTAATGAGATTCGTATTCTGGACCATTAAAGTAGTACTTACTTAGAAGACTTTGAGGGCTTCAAAAGCTAAAAACTTTTTCTTATTGCACAACAAAAGGGGTCTCAATCTTTGTATCCGATCTAAACTAGTTCATGGACTAAAATTACTTTTAACCTTCAACAGAGAGCACTGAATGATACTCTGATCACCAAACAAGAAATAGGGGATACCAAAAAAAAAAAAAAAAAAAAAAAACTTTTTTTTCAAAAAAAAAAAAAGGGGGAACAAAAAAAAAAAAAAAAAAAAGGACACTTATTTTGCATATATATATACGCTTGGTACTCAATAATCTTATATGCTTTATATAAAGAATGCTCACAACGACCTTGTGAGGGCACATTGAGAACCAGCAGTCATTGCCAAGCATCTTAGTATGTATCACATAAGCCAGACACAGCCCCCGCTCTTCTGCAGCTTATAAGGTGAGGAAAGCCACCTTTATACTTCATTCTTTCCTCTTAGATTTTGGCTTACTGTGGCAATATGCATGTACATCTAAACTGATAGTCTTAGAAATTACCAAAAGGTCATTTGATTTTTACCCATTAATTTCATCTCAAAATTTTATTTTCTCTACTAAGAAATCATGTGCTACAGAGTGGGGTGAAAGGGTAGTCAGTGTAGGATGGTTCAGAAGCTTTTGTTTTTAATTAGATAATGATTAACACTTCTTTGTGTCTAAATTGTCTTATGGATCTAGTTCATTGAACCTGTAATAATTCAGTTGCTCTCCTTAATCAGTAATTATATCAATAAAAAGTGGAAAAAATTAATAACAGAACACCATTTGCCAAGGCAATTAGGCAGAAACGACAGCTCTAAAATTAAAAGACATGTTTTATGCTATGCTAATCTCAACATGGCCTATAACTACTTTTAACAGAAGAAAAAAATAGATTAAGGCATATAGGGGAAGGGGAGTAAGAACAAAACAAAACAAAACAAAAATGCTGGGGAAAGTACCACCACCAATACCACCACCAATCTTGAATCTTGAAATGCAAAATACAAAAAAGCAAAATCCAATTGTAAACCGTTTGTCCTAATACATTTTCTTTTCTCCTCTTTCATAGCTGAAGATTATTTAGTTTCATAGAAGTTTGACATAGCAATGACATAAGAAATAAATTTTGGAACAAATAATTCTATGATTAGCTGAAAGCCACCTCATGTCAGTTGTAATAACTAGGGGAAAAAACAGACATGGCTACAGAATGTAGAAAAGAGTGTTAATATTGTTGGTGTTTCCTTTTTGTCCCATAGATTTCTAATTATACTCTTAGAAGAATTGCCACTATTATATGACATGTCTTTTTAATGACTTTTTCTTAACACATTACATAATGTTCTCAATAGTTCTTGAAAAAAGAATGGAAGATATTTTGGGGTTCCACTTGAAGCAGAGACTAAGACAGGGACTTGGGTGCATGTAGTTTATTTGGGAGGAAATTCCAAGAATTAAGAATGAATGAGCAGGGTGAACGAGAAAGTAAAAGAAGAAAAAACAATAAAGATGAGTTGTCAAGCTGGTTACCACTGTGGACAAAGGAGGATTCTGAGTAAATATGTTGAAAGCCTAACAGTCAGATTGCAGACTCCTGTTACTTGAGCATTGCATGTCAGGACAGTAAGTGTCTCACATCCCAGGCTGAAAGACCTGCTGCCTCCAGAGAAGCACTGAAACAGAGAATCCAGAGTGGAGAGACCTTGAAGATAGAAAGCTAGTATTGTGCAGCAACTGTCCACTACAGCTGCTGCTGAAATCAGTGGAAGACTGATGGAATGAGTGCGTCACTTAAAACATCTACTACAAACATGAATCTAAACCATTGTTTAAAAAAATCACTATTTAAGATAAGAAAAGTTGGTTTCATTACAATCAATTGGTCTTAAAAATGCTTATGTAATTTTTGATCTAGTCATTGTATTGCTCAAATTTTTCAGAGGATCTGAACTTTTAAGTTCCTAAGTCCTTCTCACTTTGATCCCTCCTATGTTTCCAGTGTCATCACTTTCCAAATTTCCACATGCTTTAGCCTCAACCATATTAAAGTATTTGCATTTACCCTGCTGCAGCATGCTGTTTCCTGTTCCTTTGTAGAATTGAGACAAGAGGGCAAAGACAAAAATCAGGTAAATTCTTAGAAATCATAATAAAAAGAATGAATTTTATTCTAACAGAAAAGTTTTAAGCTAGGGAGGAAATGATCTGATCTACAATTTAATATTTTCCTGGTTGTTATATGTAGAATGGATTGGGCAGAGAAGGGGGGCAGGAATGGAAGCAGGAAAATCAGTTAAGAAGTGATTCCAGTTCACATGGAAGATGCTGATCACTTACATTAGGTGACAGCATTGCAAATATAGACAGAAAGATGAATTGGTGATCTTTGGTTGTGGTAGTACTAATTTTGTTTGCCAATGAATTGGATATGAGTTGGGTACAAAGGAATAGAACAAGCAAACAGACTCCTGGTTGACGTGAGAACTGAATGGGATGTGGCAATATTTATTTAAATTAGGAAGTGTATGTGCTTTTGGACATATTACATATAAGATACCTTTTAGAAGCCCAAATGAAGATGGAAAGTATTGGCTATATGAATTGGGGCTCAGGGAAGAGATAAGGGCTGATGAGATCAATTTGGACATTATTAGCATGTTGATGGAATTTTAAGTTATGGAATCTGATGATGTCACATATGGAAAGGGGCAGGTAGATAGGAAGAAGAGAGGTCCAGAGCCAAGCTCAAGGTCCTCCGATATTTAGAGTTTAGGCATAGAAGGTCAAACCAGTGAAGGAGATTGGCAAGGGGGACTTAGTGAGGTAACAAAAAGCCAGGAAAGTGTGATGTTACTAAAGCTAAGAGAGGAAAGTATTTTAAGGACAATAGTCAATTATGTCAAATACTTAAAAGCTGCTAAGTTATTGAATAAGATGAGAACAAAAGAGTGGCCACTGGATTTGGCAAAATAGATATTATGGATAAACTATACAAGATTATCTTTGCTAGAGTAGGTAGGAAGAAAGCCTGATTGCAATGACAAGGAGTAATTCCGAGAGAAGATACTCTCCGTTGTCTACTTCATTATATGGAACACTTCCAATCTTTTTGCCGAGCTCCTCCTATTCCTTGAAGGAAGCCATTTTGGAAGAAGATATTTCTAAACTAATCCCATGCTGATGTCTCTACAGTTCTTCTATCTGTTCTATGGGAAACATGCATCCTTATTGAAGTTGTAATGGGAGTACAGTTACTTTCCTAACACAGTCATCTATTTGGTACCATAGGCAGCATCAACCAGACTCCCCACCCATTAAGTCTGAATCAGTTACAAGTCTTTAGTCTCACATTCATGGTAGTTTCCTTAAATTCACTCTCACCTCCATCTCATGCCCTAACTAGGCTTGATGTTATTAGGAATATCCCTGCTTCTCAAGTGTGTACGTGCATTCATGAGTAGGATGGGGCAACAGTGGACAAGGAAAACCCTACAGCTCTTCACCATTTTGTTACAGCAAAATTCCTTCTCCAATTGTTACCTGCACTCTGAGCCTCTAAAATTTTGAAAGGTGGGTAGTGGAGGTCAACAAAGACTTACTAGGTCAATGATTAGCCACCTCCTTTATTTGTCCTGGTTAGGTGACATATCAGTAAGGATTCAGTCCAGAAAGAAGAACCATGTGGGATATGGGCTCTATTGTAGGAATTAATACTTTACACCACAGGTCAACAAATTTTTCAGCAAAGAGCCAGATAGTACATATTTTTGGCTTTGTGGGCCAAAAAGTTTTCTGTTACAACTACTCCACTCTCCTCTGCAACACAAAACAGCTATAGACAATACATAAACAAATAGGCATAGTTCTGTTTCAACAGAGGTTTATTTTAAAAAAGGACAGCGGGCAGTGGGGCTGTAGATAATATAGCCCCTGCTTCACATAAGAGTGGGAGTTGCTGGGAAAGTGAACTTACAGAGGGGAGTGTTGTAGGATCACAGAAAAGTCACTAAACTGTCATTTCTGAAGCACTGGTGCAGAGGACATCTGGGAAGCCAAGCAAGTTCAATGGCTTTACAAAGACAGTATAAAGGGAATTATAGAGAGGTCTGTGGGAAGCTGGGGTCTCAGTGTGGCTACTGCCTCTGCTTGTTCCCAGGATCAGCAGTTGGGAAGAAGAGTTTGATGCAGAGCAGAGTAGAATGAGCAAAAGCTGAGCACTTCATCTATTTGTCAGTCCTCTCACTTTTAGTTCCATCCAAGAGTAATGGTTACTGTTTCCCTTTAACCTCCCTAATTTCCTGAGATTTCCTCTCTTATCCAAATCTAAGGTGGACATATACAGGTTAGGGAGATTCTAGGAAACACAGTTCCCAGTGTAATAAATAAAGTTGGCACTAGAACAAATTGGTATGTTCTATCTTGGAACTGCAGATGAAATCGAGACAGAAAGAGTCTCATTTTAGCATTATGTAACTGTGGGAAAATAAATCTTCCCTGGATTTTTCAGGGTTTCCATAACAAAGCCTTAGGTCCATGAAACATAGAAATGTATATAGTATAAATACAGAGAACATTTGCTTTCACTTCCTCTAGAAACATTTAGATTAGATCTGTAGTCATTTGTTTCCCTGATGAAGTTAATTGCTCTCACAAAAAGCTAATAAATCTAGTGTCTCCCCAAGAGCCAAATGGTTACATCATGGGATAGACATTTATGTTAACTCCCAAAGTGACTGAATATCCCAGAGATTTCCAGAAGACTTTAGTGTTATCCTCCTAGGTGTTTATACTTCAGAAGTATGGAGTAGGGTGATTATTGGCCCTTGGTGACATCTCTAGGTTGTGAATGCTGGACACACTGGACTTATTTGGACCCTAAAGAGATTTATTTATATATATACAAAAGAACTAGAGTGCAGATTCTTTCCATTACATCTTCAGGAGTTTCTCTCAGGAGAGTGGGCAGGGATTTTTTTTTTTTTTCTCTTTATAAATGCAAAAAAAAAAAAATCATTTTTTTCTAATTTCTTCACCTACCAAATGAAATCTGCCAATTATGTAGGTAATTTCTCCACCTGGCTCACATTGTGCCAATCTACAGAGTTGCTGGGCATAGGGGACCTATGTTGTAATGTTATTCTGGCAGCTGTCTTTCTGTGAATATAAATAAAGCTCTTTTCCCTGACCAGCCACCTCATGTGTTTGAAGTATCTATCTGTTTGTCTATTCATCTACCTATGTAGAAATATGTATTTGCACAAATGGAGGGACATCTCAGATTGTTTTTTAATTTCATAATACATTATGTCTCATCAAATGTAAGACATGGTAAATTGTAAGATGCAACTTTATTTTACATACTGCCAAGAAAGAAAAAATGTTGACAATTAAACACTCCACACTTTTTACCCCTTATATGATTTTGAGCTTATTAATAGTGTGTTTTTAGATTTGGACAGAGAAATGATAACAGTATGAATAGCTAAAACTGTCCAGTGTAACCAATGACAACTATATTATGACTGTCACCTTGCTGAAAGTGACTGTTAGGTACCACTAATCCTAAGACATGTCCTCATTTATGGATATTCTTAGATATTTATACTTATTCTTAGAATGGTATAATGTATTAATGAATAAAGTATTAATGAATAATTATTAGTTGAATTAAACATATTATGAATAAAGTGTTACTGAATATTGATGAATAAAGTATTAATGTATTAATGAATAAAGCTACCAGTTGAGAGCAAAGTACAGGGAGAAAAGTTTACTAGAGATTCAAAGAGAGAAGTCAGGAAATGGTTATCTAAAAAAGAGAAAAATAGAACTTACAGAGAATTGTAGAATAAAAGGCAAAGACCAAGTCTTCATTAATGAAATTAAATGATCAGTTCTGTAATTGTATGATTTTTTTTCTCCAGCAAAATCAGGTTACGCCATATAGATACAGATTAGAAAGATATTTGGTTTTAACTGTATTCAGAGTTTTTCCCAATTGAATAAACTAGGAAAATGCTTCTGCATCTGGGAAGACAGAGTATGCATCCTTCCCCTAGTTTTCCCACTAAAAACAATGGATGTTATATAAAACAAATACAAGAAGATTCTGAATAGGGGAAAGAAGAAAGCAGACCAGCTAGAAATATCTGGATTCAAAGACATGGTGGAGAGTTCCCTGTGTTTTCTTTGTTATTCATGTATTTCAGACTTGAAGCTGTAGAATCAAGCAAACTGGAAATGCCAATGGGTGCTCAAAAGTCTGCTCTCCTTAGCCAAAGAACCAAAAATGAGACAGACAAGTATGACAACAAACTTTTAAACAATAATCACCCTACTCTAGACAAAAACAAAAAAAACTTTGGCTCCAGCAAAGGCCAAGAGATTAAACTTCTAGCAAGGCCTACCCCTTACTATGGTGGCATCAGAGGAAACTAAGTAGAGAGCTAGGACTTTCATCACTGCAGGTGGTAACAAGCCCTCCCCATCTAGTGTCAGTGATGGCTACTTGGAAGCGGTTATGAGACAGACATAGCTCTCAGGGTCAGGAAGGAATCAATAGAGAGCTATTGGAGAATTAGGACTCCTACCCACTACCCAGCAATAACCATCACCCATTCACCCTTGGACCCACCCTGAGTGGGAAACCTAGACTTCTATGTCTACCTGGAAGTAGAAAGAGTTAATTGTGAAAACTGTGATACACGTAAAGCACAGAATATTCCTTAGCAATAAACAGAGATGAATTATCAGTAGATACAACAACCTGGATAAATCTCCAGGGTATTGTGCTCAGTGGAAAAAAAAAAAAATCCCCAAATCACAAACTGTATGGTTCCATCTTTATAACATTCTTGATATGACATGATTATAGAATGAGAGAATGGATGAGTGGTTGCCAGGGGCTGAGGTGGTGCAGGTGAGAGGGAAGTAGATGTAGTTATAAAAGTGCAATGAGGGATCTTTATGGATGGAAATGTTCTGTGTCTTAACTCTATCAATGTCAATGTCCCCACTCCACTGTTCCTGCTGGACTCGAGGAGACTTGGCAGGTGAGGACCTGGTCCTGACGTTGGATTCTGATAGACCCACCCCCACTGGGGTGGAAGGGGAGCCCGATCACCTCCCAGAGACCTCTTAGAGGTCTCACAGGTAGGGATTCCCAGGGAGGGAATGTAATAATTTCTGGAGTGTGAATGTGTGAGTGAATGTGCAGTCCAACCCAGCTTGCTCAAGCGGACTGATTCTGTGACTCCATGGGTAGGCACCCTTAAGGTTCCCAGAAGCCTACGGAGTCTGAGTGGGCCCATCTGCGATTCCGTGGTGAATGGCATACGGTCTATGGTGGCATCAGAAGAGTTTCCAATCGTAAGTCACAATGCTGAGACCACTATGGCTAAGCCTCATCTAAGCTACTTTGGGACACAGCCAGATGGGCATCTGATTGGTCTCCTTACCTCAGGAGGCACCCCCCCCCCCTTTGTCTGTCTCTGCACCACCACACACGGGGATGTCACCATCGACATCCTTTCTCCAGGACCAGTAGCCAGGCTATGCCCCAGGCTGGGAGCAAGCACCCTCCAAATGCTGGTACAAGAGAGGCGGGAACCTGAGAGGCGTGATGTCTTAAGATGGACGGTCCAGCCTGGCCATTCCATGATGTATTATCAGCCCTTCTCCACCACCGACCTCCTCAACTGGAAACATAACACCCCATCCTACTCTGAGAAACCACAGGCTATGGTAGACCTCATATAATCCCTCTTCCAGACTCATCGGCCAACGTGGGAAGACTGCCAACAGTTACTCCACACGCTGTTTAACACAGAGGAGAGAAGGAGAATAATGAAAGGTCCCTATGAGCCCACAGTCAGAATAAAGGTGGGGGGCCAACCAGCGTGAATTCGGGGGCCACAAGGTCTGACATGAATTCCTTTATCTGCCTGATTACCCCATCCCTCTCCTGGGCCGAGACATACTCTCCAAGCTTAGGGCTCAGATAACCTTTGAGCCCACTGGACACACTAGCCTCTAATTGAACCAAAGGCAAGAGGAGACAGGGTCTATAATACTAGCAATTGCCACACCAAGGGAAGAAGAATGGAGGCTATTCTGTGCCCAGGCCCAATCGAGCAGCCTGCCGGAGTTCAGACTCGCCTTCCCTTCAGTATGGGCTGAAAACAACCCGCCTGGACTAGCCCAGAATTGGGCCCCTATCATTATTTAACTGATCCCAGGAGCCCAACCTCAGAGGCAAAGGCAATACCCCCTTCCACAAGAAGGTAAGATCGGCATCCAAGAACATCTGACCAAACTCAAAGCAGCAGGTATTCTAGTTTAGTGCCAGTCGGCCTGGAATACCCCACTCCTGCCAATCAAGAAGCCAGGAGGGGGATACTGACCAGTTCAAGACCTGCAGGCCATCAACAAAGGGACCATCTCTCTGCACCCAGTAGTCCCGAATCCATACACCCTCCTTGGCCAAATCCCCTCCTTGGTCCTGAATCCATACACCCTCCTTGGTCGTCCAGATGGTTCACTTGCCTAGATCTGAAGGATGCCTTCTGCCTCTGCTTAGCTCCCCAGAGCCAGCCACTGTTTGCCTTTGAATGGACTGAACCTGATACAGAGCGCCAGAAGCAACTGACTTGGACGTGCCTCCCACAGGGGTTTAAAAACTCACCAACCCTCTTTGGGGAAACGCTGGCTGTGGACCTCACCAGCTTCCCAAGAGAGGCCACAGGATGCACCCTCTTCCAGTATGTGGATGACCTCCTCTTCGCCAGTGACACACAAGAAGACTGCACCAAAGGCACCAAGGCCCTCCTACAGCTCCTGTCAGACTTGGGATACTGAGCCTCATGGAAGAAGGCACAAATCTGCCAACAACAGGTCCAATACCTTGGTTTCCTCCTCACCCAAGGGAAAAGAGAACTAGGGCCAGAGAGGAAAAGGGTCATCATCTCCCTGCCACAGCCCCAAACAAAAAGGGGCCTATGAGAATTCCTGGGGGCTGCAGAATTCTGCCGCATCTGGATCCCTGGGTTCTAAGCAATAGCAAGACCCCTTTATGATCTCTTAAGGGGACCAGATCAAGAACCCCCTTCCTGGACTGAGGAAACAGAAGCCGCTTTCACAGAGATAAAGACCGCCCTGGGGAGGGCTCCAGCCCTGGGCCTACCAGATGTAGAAAAACCCTTCAATCTCTTTGTGCATGAAAAGGAAAAAATAGCGCTCAGGGTACTCACCCAGACTGTTGGACCCTGGCAACAGCCAGTTGCTTACCTGTCAAAGAAGCTGGACCCCATGGCAGCGGGATGGCCACCATGCCTCAGGGCGCTGGCCTCTACAGTCCAACTCATCAAGGAGGCCGGCAAACTTACCCCTGGGCAAGAACTTAACGTCAAGGTCCCTCATGCAGTTGTGTCCCTCATGAACGCACAGGGGCACCGCTTCCTTTCCAACTCTCGGCTAACACAATACCCAGGGCTCCTCTGCAAAAACCCACAGGTCACCCTCGAAACAGTAAGGACATTAAATCCAGCAACTTTTCTCCCCACAGAAGAGGGGGAACCAAACCATGACTGCTCTGAGGTGACTGATGAAGTCTACATGAGCCATCCAGATCTGCGGGATCAAGCCATAAAGAATCCAGAGCTCACGCTGTTCAGCAATGGCAGCAGTTACCTACAAGAGGGTGCCCAGAAAGCGGGTTATGTAGTAACCACAACCACTGAAGTCCTAGAAGCTAAGGCATTACCAGCTGGATGGTCAGCTCAACGGGCTGAGTTATATGCCTTAGTCCGAGCCCTCACTCTCGGTGAAGGCAAACGAGTCAACGTCTATACTGACTCTCTGTATGCCTTTGCTACTGTACATACACATGGAGCCATCTACAAGGAAAGGGGCCTCCTAACTGCCGCAGGAAAAACTATCAAGAACAAGGAGGTGATACTGAGAAGACTCCTCGAAGCCATCTGGCTTCCAAAGGAAGTAGCAATCCTGCTCTGTAAGGGACACCAGAAAGGAGACAACCCCATAGCACAGGGAAATCATCTGGCAGATGAGGCAGCCATCTGGGGAAAACTGCATTAGAGGCCCTTCTCAAGAAGCACTACTACATCAGTCAGCTGCCAGCACTGTGCCAGGCAACGAGTGAACAATGCATAACATGGGCTAAAAATAATGCTCGGTCTGCACCACGGCCCCCTCCAGGTGTCCAGAGGATGGGAGCAACCCCCTTCGAAGATCTGAGGCATGATTTCCCCTCATCTTGGGAGTCGGACTCTACGCTGTTGCCCCTCCTGACTGGACTTTCCCCCAGAGGCTTACTATTGTCTTTGCTTATTGGGTGTCCCTAGGGTGTATTACTGCACTTACTTGTCCATGCGTTTCATCACTGATGGGTTGGCCATGATGGCTCCCTCTACCTGAGGTCATAGATCCCATTTTACTGGCCCTCTGCTGTCTACTCCTGAGCACATTTCACCATGGTTTTCCTGGCCCCGGTCAGTCCTGGTATTCTGCTACCTGGTGTGTGGTTCCTCCTCACTGCCTCTAGCTTGCCTGACCAGGCAAGGAGGGCAAACTCTCGTATCACCATTCCTGACAAATGGACTTTTCCAGCTTATCCCCCTCAATCCCACACCAGTGCCCCCACTGACTTCTTCCACCTGGGATGGGCACACACCAAAGGTTAACCTCCATTTTGATGGATGCCAGCTTCTTGATACCTCCTGGGAACCTCATAGATGGTGTTCCTACCATGGCCCTCACTCAGGTTACCAGCTGGTAGATATCTACATCTGTGGGGGCCCTATGCTTCAACAGCCAAACACCTGCCCTCAGTTCTGTTCGCAAGCCTGGGGTTGTGAGTCATGGGTGGCGACTTGGCCAGGAATGGAACAATGGTCCACCAGGTGGCACCTCAAACAGCCCAGTGACATCCGGATTTCCTTGTCATGCAACGCCACCCCATCTTCTTGCTCTAACAATCACTGTACACTGCTCACCCTCTCAGTCTTAGAACTCAATGCCACATCATGGGCTACAGGAATCATTCTTCTGTTGGGCCAATATCACCCTATGGGAACCGACCCCATGACCAAATTTATGATTAAGTCCATGTTCACTCCAAGCCTTACAGTCAACCCCCAGAGCCAGACAGAAAATAACTCACCCTGGCACATCCCTGGGTCCCCCATCCACACACCGCAAGCATCTATAGTACAACTGTTAGGTATGATTAACACCTCCCACCAAGTGCTTAACCACTCAAATCCACCCCTAGTGTCTGACTGCTGGATCTGTATAAAGCCCAGTCCCATCCAATACCTAGGTGTCATCCTCAACCAATCTACCATGTCACCTCCCACCGTGGCACCGGGGACCTCAGATTATCCCTTTCTGGCTCTGGTACCACTGTATGGCAACTCTTCCTCTCCCATCATGGGACACAGTTGGGTCTGTGTGCCTAACGACACTTTTTTAGCTTGTAATCAAGTTGTATACATCTGCATCACCCTGCACAATCAATCCTGCACACTTGTCAGTCTCTTACCCGACCTTTCAGTCCTCCACAGGAGTGATGCCCCACTCATATGGAGACCTTCTAGGCACCCTCGAGGCTCCCCCACAGCCTCCCTCTTATTGTGAGCCTGCTGGCTGCATCAGGTGTTGCCCTCGGCACCAATGGCGTCGGGATGTCTCAGGTTCAGTACCAGGGGTTAACTCAACAACTCACGGCAGATTTTTCCACCCTCACTCAGTTGGCCCTGGCCCTGCAGCACCAACTCAATTCGCTGGCCACAGTGGTCCTCCAAAACAGACGCGGCCTTGACTTGCTCATGGCTGTGCAAGGGGGGCTCTGCCTCTTCCTACAGGAGGAATGTTGTTTCTCTGCTAATGAGTGAGGGGTGGTCCAAGAAACTCTGACCCAATTACAGGAATGAGTACATCACTGGTGGGAAATACTCCAGCAGACACCTTGGTGGGATACCCTCTCACAATGGTTCCCTTGGTTCGCCCCCCTCATCGGCCCCCTCCTATTGCTTCTCCTCATAGTGGCATTTAGTCCTTATATTCTTAATGCCCTTACTAGGTTTATTACCACTCAAATTGCTAAAATTAGACTCCAGTTACTCCTTACTCACTATCGCCCCTTAGAAGATGAAGATGATGCCCAGTAAACTAGGTGTATAAAGGGGTATCAAAAGGGGGAATGATAAGGAAAATCTGTGTCCTAAGATGGCCAAATGAGCAAGAGAGTCCCAGTCCTTTCCCCAGGGCTTCTATGGGTTTTTCTCCCTGCTCTGCTTCCCGCACGCACCAGTTCGGGTCCTCCTCCCTTCCCCGCTTCGCACACATGCCAAAAGTGCCAAAGTGCCAAGTTTGCAGAAGTAGAAGTATATAAATTGCCCCCTTTGTTTGTGCTTGGGGATCAGACCTTTGGAGACCACTATCCTCTGAGCCTGCCAGTGTTAAATAAACCTCCTACCCTCCAAGATCTCCGAGTGCCACTTGGTTTTTCCGTCAGGCGATCCAGTCCAGGTTCCATAACATATAAAGTGCTTTGTTCCATCTTTTCTGCCTTGGCTGTGTGATCTGTTCTTTTAGTCCACACTCTTTTCCTCACAACTATAAAATCCTATTCAATCTCTAAAAATCAATAAAATGTCAATTCCTGCAAGTCCCTTGAACTTGACAATTAATTACACTCTTCTTCAAGAATCTATAGTCTCTGCAGGGTGAGATTTACCAAACAGTATTGACACTCATTGCATTTATGTTTGTTTCTTATACTTGTTTGTATATGAGAAATATTGGGAGGGTGCTAAAAACACAGGTTCTATGAGAAGTAACCCCAGATCTGTTGAATCATAACTTCTGTTGATGGTATCCAAATTTATGTTTTTCTCTCAATGAGTTTCAACATTTGCTTCTGATTTTTTACTACAGATACTACAAAAAAATGACAGAAATACAAGAAGAAAATCTGATTCATCTTTTCAACAATTTTGTTCACAAGTATATTTAACTGTTTTTACAACATCACTGATGTATTTTCTATTCCATGCCTTGATTAATTTATGCCTTAGATATTTTCCCTTTTGCTTCAGTGTTTTTTTCTTCTCTTTCTTCCCATTTCTCACTACCTCAGTCTTTATTACATGACTACTGTGCATAACTGTATACTATTCTCCATCTTAAATTCCACAGTAACACATATATAGAGATTTTTAAATAAACATCATACAGAGAGTTCTCATGTACTCCAAACTTGGTTTTCCCTATTAACATTTTATATTAGTGTGATGCATTTATTAACAAATATTGACACATTATTAACAAAGTCTATATTTTATTCATATTACCTTAATTTTTACCTAATGTCTTTTTCTGAAATTTTATGATAGAACAAGGAAATAGAGATATATACTAACTCCTGTATATATGCATACCTATAAATATTTCTAGTAACCATGTTTATCTATATTAAACTAAATATGAGTTGACACTGATGTTTCCAACTCTAATCCATTACCATATAGACCACCCCAGGCTCCCCCCCTTACTTGTCTGTAAACTGCCACTTACAGGGATTTTTAAAAATCATTCATTTAAATGTGATATCATATATTCTCTTTTGTGTCTTGCTTTCTTGCTTTAAAAAATATTTCTTAGAACTCATTTTAGTTCAACTAAAACAGTTATATATTAATCGAAACACAATATTTCACATTACAAATATTGAATCAGGATATACTCAGATACAAGAGGAGACCCACTGCAGATGTGTTTAACAATAAGAGTGATTTTATGGCAATGTTACTGGAAAATATAGAAGTAAGATCAACTACAAACTTGGATTCAGTAGATTAACATTAAAAAAACTGGTTTATTTCCACTTACATTGTCTTCAATCATGTCTACCTATTTTTAAAATAGCTACCTTTCATATTTCCAGAGTGGCTCCCAATTACTCCTGAGATTACATGATGCCTCATCCACATCTAGGGAGATTGCCAAAAGCATCTTTTCCAAAAGAGGAAGAAAAATTCCCTCTCTCAAGATCCTCAGAAAACTACATGAGTCTCAATGATCTGATTCAGGTTACATGACCATCCTTGAAGCAATCACTGTGGTCAGATGATATTACACTGATTAGCTGAGGCTGCACTGTCTACCATGATAGACACTACCACATCAAGTACTCAATAGCTTACTGTCTGCTGGCTACTGTATTGGATAGGAGAAATATGGAACATTTCCATCACTGCAGAAAGTTCTTTTTCATAGCACTGATAAAGCCTCAATTATATACCCCATACTTAAAACTAGGATAGAATCAGCTGTCACTTTCTTTTAAAGAGCAGGGACTACTGGAGTGAGATCCTCAACAAAGAGCTAGAAAATATAAAGAAGAACCAATTGGAGATGAAGAACTCAATAACTGAAATAAAAAATACACTAGAAGGAATAAAGAGTAGACTAGGGAAGTAGAAGAATGGATTAGCAACCTGGAGGACAAAATAATGGAAAGCAATCATGCTGAACAGGAGAAAGAAAAATAATAATAAATGAGAAAAGAGGACTTCTGGAGAAAATGGCAGAGTAGGAAGATCTTAGGCTCACCTAGTTCCCCTGGATACACCTAAATAACACCCACATTAGTGTAAATAACCCAGAAAATGACCGGAAGACTGGCAAAACGGACTCTACACAGATAAATGTAGAGAAGAGGCCACATCAAGGAGGGCAAAAAGGGTGGAGATGTGGTCGGGAGCCAACTGACTTGTAGGACTGTCCATGGGAGGAAGGGAGGCTGCAAGTGTGGAGGGGGGAGAGGAACAGACCTCAAGTCAGGCACACCAGGTACCTCAGGCATGAGGGACCTGCACCGGGAAGACAAATCTCTGTAATATTTAACTTTTAAAACGAGAGGGGTGTAACCTCACAAGTTTTTTACAATCGGTGGGACTTAACACCTGGAATTTTAAAAATTAGTGGGGTCAGCTCTGGGAGAGCAGGAGGGTGAAAAGAAACTGAGTCCTGGGCGCCTGGGTGGCTCAGTTGGTTAAGCGACTGCCTTCGGCTCAGGTCATGATCCTGGAGTCCCTGGATCGAGTCCCACATCAGGCTCCCTGCTCGGCAGGGAGTCTGCTTCTCCCTCTGACCCTCCCCCCTCTCGTGCTCTCTCTCATTCTCTCTCTCTCAAATAAATAAATAAAATCTTTAAAAAAAAAAAAAAGAAACTGAGTCCCTACCCTTAAAGAGACAGCATAAATAATAGCCCTGCTGAGATACAGCAAAGCAGCAGTTTGAAAAACACCTGGAGTAAATGGGAGAAAGATTTATTTATTTATTTCAGAGCATATGCTGGAGGGGCAGGGATCTTTGGGAGACTTCTCGAAGAACAAAAGAGGTGGAAGTCACCAATTCCCTCCTGTACCCCTCAGCCTAGATATGTAGACACCTGTGGGAACAAGTGCAGCCTGAACACTCTCCATCTAGTTTGCTAACAGCATATCTTCACTCCTGCATTCTCCTGCAGGCCTGCCTCATCCAATCTGACCTTGGCAGGGGTCCATCCAAAGTGGTGCCACAAGGATGGCAGTGTGCAAGCAGCCCCCAGGGGTCAGCACCACCCCAAATGGATTCCTGCCTAGGGAGAGGGGAAGAAAACCACACACTTGAGTTCTGCTGTGGCCCAAGCAGTGGGCAGAGGGCAGATGTGGCTGGCCTGAAGACCCAGTCCACCAGTGAAACTTCTCAGGGACAACACAAGGACAGTGCTCTGAACTTTGGTGCTACCACAGCTGTGGCAAATGCTTGGTCTAACCCAAATCAAGCTCTAGCCAGCCCAGGTGGCTCACTAACAACACAGGGACTAAACCCTGCCCACAATAGGCAGAGAGAGCCATTGTAGATGATTGGACTGAAGGCAAATGCAGCTTAGCCACAATGGTAGGGAATACACAACACACATAGGAGACACCCTTGAAGTGTCAGATTCCAGTAATCAGGGAACACTGCAATGCAGGGCACTATAGAACCTCTTCATAAGGCCACTACTTTCAATAGCAGGAGACATAGCTGACTTTCCTAACACATAAAAATAGAGAGTTAGATAAAATGTGGAGACAGAGGAATAGGTCTCAAATGAAAGAACAGGACAAAATCACAGCAAGAGAGTTAAGTGAAACAGAGATAAGTAATATGTCTGATAGCAAATTTAAAGTAATGATCATAAAGATACTCAATGGACTTGAGAAAAGAGTGGAGGATCTCAGTAATACACTCAACAAAGAGATAAACATAAAAAAGAACCAATCATAGATGAAGAACTCAATAACTGAAATTAAAAATACACTAGAGGAAATAAATAGTAGATTAAGAGGAAGCAGAAGAATGGATCAGCAATCTGGAAGACAGTAATGGAAAGCAATCAAGCTGAAAAATAATAAAATATGAGAATTGATTAAGAAAACTCAGTGACACCATCAAGCATAATAACGTTCACATTATAAAGATCCCAGAAGGAGAAGAGAGAGAAGGGGGAGAGGGGTGGAAAATTTATTTGAAAAAAAAGCTGAAAACTTCCCAAATGTGGAGAAAGAAACAGAAATCCAGATCCAGGAGACAGAGTCCTCAACAAAATCAACTCAAGGAGGTGTACACCAAGATGCACAGTAATTAAAATAGCAAAAAGCAGTGATAAACAGAGAATTCTAAAAGCAGCAAAAGAAAACAGTTACATACAAGGGAAACCCCCTAAGGCTATCAGCTGATTTTTCAGCAGAAACTTTGCAGGCCAGAAGAGAGTCGCATGATATATTAATAGTGCTGAAAGAAAGAAAGAAAAAAAACCCTGCAATCAAGAATACTCTATCCATTGAGGCTATCATTGAGCATAGAAGAAGAGATAATGAGTTTCCCACACATTTAACATAAGTTAAAGGAATTCATAGTTTCTAAACTAGCCTTACAAGAAATGTTTAAATGGGATTCTTTAAGTGGAAAGAACATAAGCAGGAGTAAGAAAATTAAAAAGCACAGAAGAGGTAAAATTAAACAGATCTATAAAAACCAGTCAAGAGATTCATAATACAAAAGGGAATAAAGTATGATACCACACACCTAAAATGTAGGAAGCAGAGGAGTAAAAATTTAGTGCTTTTGGAATGGGTTCAAACTTAAGTGATCACCAACTTAATATAGACTGCTATATGTATAAGATGTTATATATAAACATAATGGTAAGCACAAATCAAAAACCAAAAATAGATATGAAAAAAAATAAAGGAAAAGGAATATAAGTGTATCACTAGAGAAAGAAAGACTGTGAGAGAAGAAAGCAAGAAAGGGAACAGAGAAGAACTACAAAACAATCATAAAACAAGTAACAAAATAGCAATAAGTACATACCTATCAGTAATTGATTTGAATGTAAATGGACTAAATGCTCTAATCAAAAGACATAGGGTGATGGAACAGATAAAAAAGCAAAACCCATTTACATGCTACCTACAAGAGATTCATTTCAGACCTAAAGATACATGTAGATCAAAAGTGAAGGAATGGAAAAGGATTTATCATACAAATGGAAATGAAAAAAAAAGCTGGAGTAACAATACTTATATCAGAAGAAAATAGACTTTAAAACAAAGAATGTTAACAAGAAACAAAGATCACTACGTAATCATAGAGGGAAAAATCCAATAAGAAGATATAATAATTGTAAATATTTATGCACCCAACATGAGAGCACCTAAATACATAAAGCAACTACAACAAACATAAAGGAAGAAACTGATAGTAATACAATAATAGTAGGGGACTTTCACACCCCACTTACATCAATGGATAGATTACCCAAAAAGAAAATCAACAACTAAATGGTGGCTTTGAATGACACATTGGACCAGATGGATCTAACAGGTATATTCAGAACATTCCATCATAAAACAGCAGAATACACATTCTTTTATAGTACACATGGAATGTTCTCCAGAAGAGATTATATGTTAGGCCACAAAACAAGTCTCAACAAATTTAAAAAGACTGTAATCTTTTCTGACCACAGTGCTATGAAACTAGAAATCAACCAAAAGAAAAAGTCTGGAAAGAACACAAATACATGGAGGTAAATATCATGCTACTAAACAAGGAATAGGTTAACTGAGAAATCAAAGAGGAAATAAAAAAAATAGCCGGTGACAAATGAAAATGAAAAAAAAAAAAAAAGTCCAAAATTTGGAGGATGTAGCAAAAGGTATTCTAAGAGGGAAGTTTACAGCAATACGGACTTACCTCAAGAAGCAAGTAAAATGTCAAACAACCTAACTTTAGACCTAAAGGAGCTAGGAAAAAGAATAAACAAAATGCAAAACCAGTAGAAGGAAGGAAATAATAAAGATGAGAGCAAAAGTAAACAAAATAAAAACTAAAAAGAACAGTAGAACTGATCAATGAAACCAGGAGCTGGTTCTTTGAAAAGATCAACAAATTGATAAACTTTCAGATGTGGTCCATATATACAATGGAATATTACTCAGCCATCAGAAAGGATGAATACCCAATTTTTACATCAACATGGATGGGATTGGAAGAGATTATGCTAAGTGAAATAAGTCAAGCAGAGAAAATCAATTATCATATGGTTTCACTTATTTGTGGAACATAAGGAATAGCATAGAGGACATTAGGAGAAGGAAGGGAAAAATGAAGGAGGGGAAATCAGAGGGGGAGAAGAACTATGAGAGACTATGGACTCCAAGAAACAAACTGAGGGTTTTAGAGGGGAGGGGGCAGGGGGTTGGGTGAGCCTGGTGATGGGTATTAAGGAGGGCATGTACTTCATGGAGCACTGAGTGTTACACAAAAACAATGAATCATGGATCACTACATCAAAAACTAAAGATGTATTATATGGTGACTAACATAATAAAATAAAATTTAAAAAAAATTGATAAACTTTCAGCCAGACTTATCAAAAAACAAAAACAAAAACAGAAGAGAGGACTCAAACAATATTAGAAAGGAAAGAGAAGAAATAACAACTGACATCACAGATATTCAAAGGATTACAAGAGAATATTATGAAAAATTATATGTCAACCAACTGGACAACCTAGAAGAAATGAATAAACTCCTAGAAACATACAAGATCCCAAAACAGAACCAGGAAGACATAGAAAATTTGAATGAACACATTGATTTACAGCAATGAAATTGAATCCATAATCAAAAAACTCCCAACAAACAAAAGTCCAGGACCAGATGGCTTCACAGGTGAATTTACCAAACATTTAAAGAAGAGTTCATTCCTATTCTTCTTAAACTATTCCAAAAAATAAAAGAGGAAGGAAAGCTTCCAAATGTATTCTTCAAGGCCAGCATTACCTCGATACTAAAACCAGATAATGACACTACAAAAAAAAGAGTACTACTGACCAACATCTCTAATGAGTAAATGCAGAAATCCTCACAAAATATTAGCAAACCTAATCCAACAAAACATTAAAAAAATCATTCACTACGATCAAGTGGAATTCATTCCTAGGATGCAAGCATGGTTCAATATTTGCCAATATATCTGCATGAAACATCACATCAACTAGAGAAAGGATAAAAACGAAATTAAAAAAACAGGATTTTTACTTTTTTTTTTATTTTTTACATGTCTATGCACTAATATGATGTAGCAGAAAGAGAAAGTAAGAAAACAACCCCATTCACAATTACACCAAAAAGAATAAAATACCTAGGAATAAACTTAACCAAGGAGGTGAGATACCTATACTCTGAAAAATATAAAACACTGATGAAGGACATTGAAGATGACACAAATGGAAAGATATTCCAATGCTCATGGATTGGAAGAACAAATATTGTTAAAATGTCTATACTACCCAAAGTGATCTACACATTTAATGCAATCCCTGTCAAAACACCAACAGCATTTTTCACAGAATTAGAGCAAACAATCCTAAAAAGTTGTATGGAATCACAACAGACCCCAAATAGCAAAACCAATCTTGAAAAAGAGGAACAAAACTGGAGATATAACAATCCCCAATTTCAAGATATACTACAAAGCTATAGTAATCAAAACAGTATGGTACTGGCACAAAAATAGACACATATATCAATGGAACAAAATAGAGACCCCAGAATAAACCCATGACTGTATGGTCAATTAATTTATGACAAAGGAAGCAAGAATATGCAAGGGAAAAAAGACAGTCTCTTCACAAAATGGTGAGAAACCTGGACAGCTGCATGGAAAAGAATGAAACTGGACCACTTCTCACACCATACACAAAAATAAACTCAAAATGAGGATGTGGAGAAAAAGACACTTGTGCATTGCTGATGGGAATGCAAACTGCTGCAGCCACAGGGGAAAATAGTATGGAGGTTCCTCAAAAATTAAAAATAGAATTACCATATGATCCAGTAATTCTGCTACTGGGTATTTACCCAAAGAATATGAAAACACTAATTTGAAAAGAATATACATCCCTATGTTCATTGCAGCATTATTCATACACTTTATTTATTAATTGCTTGTTATTTCTCCATTACTTTTTCTTCTAGAATTTATATTATTTACATTTTAAGCATCCGTTATTTCCATCTCATTCTATTTTGTGTCTCATATTATTTTCAGAGAACAATTCTTTAACTTGATAGTCTAGGTCACTGATTTAGTTCTTGGTTCTTAACATTCTCTCTTTCCACTTGCCTACAGAATAATTTGAATCCATTATAATGATGTTTTTTCTTTTACAAAGACTTTTTATGCTTTAATTTAAATTTTGTAATGTTCTCAGTACTATTTGTGCAAACTATCTGTCATGTTCAGTTCTGTTTTTCTCTGAGCCCCCTGTGCCAGGTGCTTTGTTTCACATTTCTTTGACCACTGGGCATCCAGATGCATTGATATTGCCCTCTGTCATTTGCCTCTTATGTCCCTGTTCATACTTGGCAGGCAGGTGAGGCTGCAAGGATCTCTCTGGCAGCAGCACACCTGTGGGATAGGAACAAGTGTCCCCACCACTGCAGGCCAGTGCTGTGTTCCTCTGTAAGCTGTCAGGCCTTTGCTGAGGCACTTGAAGCCCTTTTGTTCTGGAATCTCTCTGGTGACAAATATTAGCATTCCTTAGCCTCAACACAGGAACAGTGTGTCTCTCTTATACAAGCTCTCCTGTCATTTCACTAAATATTCCCCACAATTTGCCACTTGCCTACTTCATCAATTTCATTTTTTCCCTATCACCCATGTCTTTTCTAGAATACCATTATTTCTGTTGGAAGGAATTACTTTTACCACCGTGTGGAGGCTCTTTCTAAAATAACCCCCAATGACTTCTTCCTCCTGCTATCTATGCCCTCTTCCTTGAATGGGCACTGGACCCAGTGGTTTGCTTTCAAGGGACAGAATATGACAAAAATCTTATGAGAGATCATTTTGCTCCTCCAGCAACGAATGACAGGCAGCTGTATGGGCTGCAGCAGACATAAAGTCTTTCACTAACCTCTGAGTACTCTCTAAATTGTGAATTTCAGCTTTGCAGTCAGATAGGATAATTGGTTCCACACCTTCCTGATTTTCAGAAACCTGATAGAGAAACAGAGCCAGTAGCAGCTTTCCCTGATTATTGATTCTCCAGTACATCTGATGCTTTTGTGAACATATAATTCCCTGAATTAAGTGCCTTTCTGCTATTGGGAGATTGTTCTTCTGATAGAACTGTGACTGGCATTGTGTTAAGTATCTAAATGGTTTGACAAAATAGAAGCTCAAAGATGGCAATCAAAGATTGGTTATTTAACGTAGTTTGATTAAATGATGACCTCCCTACCAGTGGAAAATGGAATACTTGTAACCTATAGCATACAGAGGCAAACGAGTTAAATTATCACAGGTGTTTGAATGGAATGAAGTGCCTACTGAAGACAAGATTTAGAATGTCCAAGCAGCTGCTGTATTAGGGCTTTATGGTGGAAGTATGATTGTAAGGACTCAGGTGATCTGGTTTCTGACCTTTCCCCAAATAACGACAAGCTCAGGGTTTTACATTCTCAACTCCAGGTATCACCTCCAGGATCTTGGAGGCACAGAGACAAGAGCAGCAAAACAAAAAGTGAGTGTGCTTATCTTAATATTAGAAGCATGTTCAATTTTGTAGTAAGAATTGTTGACTCACAGAGATCACTGCAAAATGCTATTGACTTGAGCTAAAGTAGGTCAACTTCTTAAAGTCATATTTTAGGAATGAAGATTGGATACTAGCCTCAAGTCACTACAATGGAAAACCATAATCTTTCACCCAATTTCCAGACAAGAACCACATCACAGACTCAAAGTCTCTCAAATAAATGGAAAGTTGGATTCACTTGAGGAAGCATTATGCATCACTACCTCAAATATGTTCATAAATATTTTAATAAAAGAAATTGCAGTTAATTGTAAAGATGATGATGATTCTCTGGGCAACAAAATAACCAGATCTTCTGGGATTTCCTGTGTTATTAATATGTGGATTTCCAAAATGGTAATATAAATCACAGGTCATAGTGGAGACTTAGAGAGGTCAGGTGATGATGATATTTCAGCCTGGGTCTCTCTTACAATGGGTCTGCAAACACACAATGGCTCTTTTCTCCCCTCGATTACTACATATAAATTTGGAATAGTGGTACTCAGTAGTTGGAATCATCCCCACTTTGGTTCCCTGATCCATAAATTTACTGATATTAGGGTAGGAAGAGTCAAGTTTAAGACCCTGTAACTTCCTCTTCCCAGCAAAGATAACAAACCAAAAACAATTACCAAATCCCTGGAAACAATGTAGAGATTGGTGCCACTATCCAAGACCTCAAAGACAGAGTTGTTCATTCTAACATTCAAGTTTACCTATTTGTGATATAAAGAAGACAGATGGCTGTTAAATTTTTTAAACAATAATAGGTGTTAGTAGGTTGTGGAGAAACTGCAATCCTTGTACACTGTTGGTGGGAATGTAAATTGGTGCAGCAGCTATGGAAAACATGGATCCATAGAAATTTTTGGATTGTGTGTTCTAGCTCTGTAAAAAACTCTGGTGATATTTTGATGGGATTGCATTAAATGTGTAGATTGCTTTAGGTAGGATAGACATTTTAACAATATTTGTTCTTTCAACCCATGAACATGGAATGTTTTTACATTTCTTTGTGTCATCTTCAATTTCTTTCCTAAGTGTTTTATAGTTTTCAGCATAAAGATCTTTTACCTTTTTGATTTGGTTGATTCCTAGGATCTTAAGGTTTTGGGTGCAATTATAAATAGGACCGATTCCTTGATTTCTCTTTCCACTGCTTCATTAGTGGTGTATAGAAAATGCAACAGCTTTCTCTACATTGATTTTGTATCCTGTGACTTTACTGAATTCATGTATCAGTTCTAGCAAATTTTTGGTGGAGTCTTTCAGGTTTTCTACATACAGTATCATGTCATCTGCAAATAGTGAAAGTTTGACTTCTTCTTTGCTGATTTGAAAGCCTTTTATTTCTTTTTGTTGTCTGATTGCTGAGGCTAGGACTTCCAGTACTATGTTAAATAACAGTCCCGAGAGTGAACATCTCTTTCTTGTTCCTGACTGTAGAGGAAAGATTCTCAGTTTTCCCCCATTGAAGATGATATTAGCTGTGGGTTTTTCATATATGGCATTTATGATATTGAGGTATGTTGCCTCTATACTTATTTTGTTGAGGGTTTTTATCAAATAAAATAACCTGAATAGCCAAAGCAATCTTGAAAAAGAAAAGCAAAGCCAGAGGCATCACAATTCTGGACTTCAAGATATATTAAAATGCTCTAGTGATCAAAACAGTATGGTACTGGCACAAAAACAGACACATAGATCAATGGAACAGAACAGAGAACCTAGAAATGGACACTCAACTCTATGGTCAACTAATCTTCAACAAAGCAGGTAAGAATATCCAATGGAAAAAAGTCTCTTCAACAAATGGTGTTGGAAAAACTGGACAGCAACATGCAAAAGAATGAAACTGGACCACTTTCTTACACTGTACACAAAAATAAATTCAAAATGGATGAAAGACCTAATGTGAGAAAGGAAACCATCAAAATACTAGAGGAGAACACAGGAAGTAAGTAACTTCTTTGACATGGGCTGTAGCAACTTATTACTAGATAGGTCTGAGGCAAGGGAAACAAAAGCAAAAATAAATTATTGGGATTTCATCAAGATAAAAAGTTTCTGCAAAGCAAAAGAAACAACAAAATTAAAAGGCAGACTTCAGAATGCAAGAAGATATTTGCAAATGATATATCTGATAAAGGGGTAGTATCCAAAATACATAAAGAACTTATAAAACTGAATACCTGAAAGACAAATAATTTGGTTGAAAAATGGGCAGAAGACATGCATAGACATTTTCCTAAAGAAGACATCCACATGGCTAACAGAGACATGAAAAGATGCTCAACGTCACTCATCATCAGGGAAATAGAAATAAAAGCTACAATGGGATGTCACCTCACACTTGTCAGAATGACTAAAATTGACAAGACATGAAGCAACAGGTGTTGGCAGGGATGTGGAGAAAGGGGAACCCCCTCACACTGTTAGTGGGAATGCAAGCTGGTGCAACTGCTCTGGAAAACAGTATGGACGTTCCTCAAAATTTAAAAATAGAACTAACCTATGATCCAGCAATTCCACTACTAGGTATTTACCCAAAGAATACAAAAATACTTATTTGAAGGGATACATGCACCCCAATGTTTATAGCAGCATTATCAAAAATAGCCAAATTATGGAAGGAGTCCAAATGTCCATTGACTGATGAATGGAAAAATAGGTGGTACACACACACACACACACACACACACAGAGGAATATTACTCAGCCATCATAAAGAATGAAATCTTGCCATTTGTAATGACATGGATGGAGCTAGAGAATATTATGCTAAGCAAGTCAGTCAGAGAAAGACAAATACTATATGACTTCACTCATATGTGGAATTTAAGAAACATAACAGATAAACATAGAGGAAAAAAGAGAGAGGGAAACCAGAAAGCTGACTCTTAACTAGAGAGAATAAATTGAGGATTGCTGGAAGGGAGATGGGCAGGAGGATAGGTTAAATGGGTGATGGGTATTAAGGAGGACACTTGTGATGAGCACTGGGTGTTGTATTTAAGTGATGAATCACTAAATCCTACACATGAAACAAATATACTGTATGTTAACTAACTGGAATTTAAATAAAAACTTGGAAGAAAAAAACCATGGAGATTCCTCAAAAAATTAGAAATGGAACTTCCATATGATCCAGAAATCTGGGTATATATCCAAATGAATTGAAATTCAGATCTTAAAGAGATATCTGCACTCTCATGTTCACTGCAGTATCATTCATAATAGTTAAAATATAGAAACAACCCAACTGTCCATCAACACATGAAAGGATAAAGAAAATATAATACATACATATGATGTAATATTATTCAGCCTGAAAATAGGAGGAAATCTTGCCATTTCTGACAACATGCATCGAGTTACAGGACATTATGCTAAGTGAAATAAGCCAGTCACAGAAGGACAAATAGTACATGAAATATCTAAAATAGTCAAACCCACAGAAGCAAAGAATAGTGGTTTCCAGGAGCTAGGAATGAGGAGAATGGGAAGTTGGTATTCAATGGATATAAAGTTTGCTATGCTAGATGAATAAGTTCCAGAGATCTGCTATACAACATAGTACATATCATTAACACTTTGGTATTGTGCATTTCAAAATTTGTTAAGGGGATAGATCTTATGTTAAGATCTATGTTCTTACCACAAAATAAAGCCAAAACAAAGAAATACAAGGAAACTGGGATGTGTTGGATAGGTCTACTACCTTGATTGTGTTGATGGTATCATGGGTGTACAGTGTATGTCCAAACTGATCAAATTGTGCACACTGAATTTGTGCAGTTTCTATCAATTATCCACAAATCTTAAATAGATTTTTTTTAAGTGGAGAAATAAAGAAGACAGATCTTGGAGAATGACAGAGTCTTATTGTAATTTAAATCTACCATTGATTCTCATTGAGTTTACTATTCCAGAAGTACACGTATTACAGGAATGAATCAGCAAAGCCCCTGGAACCCAGTATGCAGTTCTTTGAAAAATCACTTTCTCTATGCCATGATCAAAGACTACAAGAACTAATTTGCTTTCACTGTGCAGAGACAATAGTGTATCTTCATTCCTTTACCTCAAGGTTATGTTGAACTATGTAAATTCTTCAGATCTCTTTCATAATCTAGCTTGCAGGGACCTTGCTCACCTTCCAGTTACTGGTCTACTAAAATGATGAAATCATTTTAATCAGAGCTGGTGAACAGAAATTAGCCAATAGAGTAGATGCCTTGATAAGACACATAGGTGCCAGAGGGTAGGAGATAATCTCCACAAAAATTCAGGAACCTGCCACCTTAATGAAATTTCCAGGGCATGAAGAGTTACCCCACCAAAAGGAAAGCCTGTTGCTTCATCTTGTATCCAACAACTAAGAAGCACAGCCCTTGATGAGCTCATCTTACTTCTATAAAAAATATTTACTACAGATTACTGATGTATTTGCTAAATAACCCTAATAGTTGCTAAATTTTAGCAGAGCCCAGAGCATCGGAAGGTTTTGTAGCAGATTAAGGCAGTGGCATGAGTTGCTGTGCCACTTGGGCCTTAAGATCATAGAGATCCAATTGTGTTTGAAAGATCTGTGACAGGCAGGGATGATGAATGGAAATTCAGGCAACTCTAGGGTGAGAAAAACAGAGCCAGTCCCAAGGGGTTTGCAGCATATACATATTCTCCTTTGAAAATCTCAAATGACCTTTTCAAAAACAGTTTCTAGCTTGTCACTGTGCTTAGGTTGAGACAGAACTGATGACAATGGAAAAATAAATGACCATGTGGCCTGATTTGTTTATTGTGCTCTGGGTATTTTCTGATCTACCAAACTTTACAGTTGAATTGGAATATATGATCAGACTTGAGTAGGTCCTGAAATTACAAATGAGCTATACAGGTAAGCTCACACACCTATCACATCTCCTTTTGCTGTATTACCACCCCTCTCTCTATCTGCACTTAAGGCATCCTGCAGAATTCCTCATGAAAAGCTGAATGGTTCCATAGGATGTGGACACAAACCAGAAAAAGACAGTTTAGGAGTGGCTCTGAGGAGCATCAGGAAAAGGAAATCTTCTTGGTGGATAGAAAATTGATTATTCATCTTGTGTAGTTTGTCTGCCATGAGAGATTACCAAAGATATGAATATATAGTGATTAATTATCAATGACTAATTGACCAATGCTGGAAGACTGGTGATATGGGGTCTGGGAATGAAGTATATAGAACAGGCAGTTTAAATGAACACAGGTGGGCTGCCTGGGTGGCTCAGTTGGTTAAGTTTCTGCCTTCGGCTCAGGTTGTAATCCCAGGGTCCTGGGATCAAGCCCCATATTGGGCTCCCTGCTCAGTGGGGAGTCTGATTCTTCCTCTCCCTCTGCCCCTGCTTGTTGCTCTCTTTCTCGCTCACACTCTCTCTCAAATAAATAAATAAAATCTTTTTAAAAAATAAATGAACACAGGTTGTGAGGTCATGTTTCATGTGAATGCCGACCAAATGGAGATGCTCTATACTGAGGTATATAATATGACCTAATCTAGGTAGTTTCCCAGTCTCTTTCCCAAGCTACTCTGTGCTTAGTTAACTGGTTTATCAATAGAACATCCATGGATATTATATATGGGTTCAATAACATAAGTTTCCCTTTTTGATGCAATGGCTAACACTATTGCAGTAAGATTTGTTCCTTACTAAAATAGACTCTTACTATGGATATCAATTTATCTTTCCTCCTGCAACACTTTTGTCAGTACTACTATCTAACACTAAATACATGAGTCATTTTCAAGGCACATTGCCCATTGTACTTCTGCTCCAGAAATATTTTACAGAAAAAGGAAAGCAATCATATGGTATCCAATGGATCCACTGGTCTTTCCATGGAAACTATCACTCAGGAATAATAGACCAGCTCCTTGGGAAACACCACCTTTCAGAATGAAGCCAGTCCTACAAATTGCTCTATTTTCTCTGAAACACAACCAACCACTGTATGCTGTTTTTCCCATAACAGAATACACAGGCCTTATACCAGAGTACAGCAGTGATTCCTTTCCCTAGTACTCATAGTAATCCAACTGAAAAAATTTTTCCATTCTAGCCCTACATCTTTAAGCATTTCTGGTTTAAATTTTTGGTTCGTAATGAAGAGTACCACCACCAGGGAACACAAAAATAGCTCCAATGAATGGGTAATTGCGAACTCATTTAACTATCATAGTGTCATCTAACCAGAAGGCAAAGAAGGAGATTGATTCACCTTTTGAAGGGATTTATCAGGTTATTATGGGGATGTAGGGTTGTTGTTACATACAGTGAAGGTATGTCTAGATTCTAGAAGATTTTCTTAATACTTCCACATTCAGTGGTAAAACTAAATGGAATCTACAACAACCCAGTACAGGTGGGACACCAAGAATGAAAGTTTGGATCAGTCAACTTGGTAAAGAACAAAACCAGTAAACATCCCTACTGAGATCAAATTGACAATGAATAAGTAGTGAATGAAGTCACAAATATCAATTCTAATCTAATACTAAGTGCATAAATGAAGGCTATATTGATTATGAATATTTTCCTCTTGCTTTCTTAGGTAATATCTGTGTGTGCACTTTTTTTTTATATACCTTCTTTCCCTTCCACTAGTATAACATAGAATGCGTGTTGGCAGTGATTAAATTTATAATTAGTCTTGAGATTACTGGATATAAGGAGGATTATGAGTGAATTCAAAGAGGAATGAGCATCACACAGAAATGGATACAGTGCCTGATGGGTTTCCCATATTTGGAAAGAGGGTAAGCACATCTCCAATTCCATGAGAAAGATTTTCACCAATTTAGACAGAAGACTGACACTGTTAATCTTGTAATTTGGAAGTTCAACATGCATAGAAAGATGTGTAAGATGGCTGAGTAGCCAAAGGAATAGACTATCCCATATGGCTATTCCCAACTCATCAGCATTCCCATATCCTTCATTGCATTTCTTTGTATCTAACCTTGCCAGCAGAGCTCCATGTTAGACACTGACAACAAGAGCTACTCAAATGATGTTTGGAGGGCAGAAGAGAGATAGAAGTGACACTACTTCTCCTCTCACAGCAGAGGGAAGTAGCATATGCTTTGGTGGACTCACAGCATTCTTGCAAGCCACACACCCTCTGTGACAGGGAGATTTGATCACTGGTGGTAGTTTCTTATGTGTTCTGCAACTTCCTGATTCTCTAAAATTTGGGAGCAAACCTGAAATTTAGCAGTAGCTTTCCCTGACTCTCATCCTCCAATATTCCCAACAATTTTGCAAGCATCTAATTATCTATATTAATCTCTTCTTGAGTAAATCTTTTTTTAAATTTAAATTCAATTAATTAACATATAGTGTATTATTAGTTTCAGAGGCAGAGTTTAGTGATTCATTAATCTTATATAATACCTAGTATCATTACATCACATGCTCTCCTTAATGTCCATCACCCAGTTACCATCCCCCTCCAGCAACCTTCAGTTTGTTTCCTATGATTAAGAGTCACTTATGGTTTGTCTCCCTGATTTCACCTTATTTTATTTTTCCCTCCCTTCCCCTATAATCCTCCATTTTGTTTCTTAAATTCCACATATGAGTAAAATCATATAATAATTGTCTTTCTCTGATTGACTTACCTTGCTTAGCATAATACCCTCTAGTTCCATCCACGTTGTTGCAAATGGCAAGATTTCATTTTTTTGGAGGCTGAGTAGTATTCCATTGTATATATACCACATCTTCTGTATCCATTCATCTGTTGATGGACATCTAGGCTCTTTCCCTAGTTTGGCTATTGTGGACATTGCTGCTATGGACATTGGGGTGCAGGTGCCCCTTCGGATACTACATTTGTATCTTATGGGTAAATACCTAGTAGTGCAATTGCTGAGTCATAGGGTAGCTCTATTTTTTTTTTAAAGATTTTATTTATTTATTTGACAGAGAGAGACACAGCGAGAGAGGGAACATAAGCAGGGGGAGTGGGAGAGGGAGAAGCAGTCTTCTCGCGGAGCAGGGAGCCCGATGCGGGGCTCAATCCCAGGACCCTGGGATCATGACCTGAGCCGAAGGCAGATGCTTAACGACTGAGCCACCCCTGTGTTCCAGGGTAGCTCTATTTTAAACTTTTTGAGGAACCTCTATACTGTTTTCCAGAGTAGCTACACCAGCTTGCATTCCCACCAACAGTGTAAAAGTGTTCCCCTTTCTCCATATCCTCGCCAGCATCTGTCCTTTCCTAACTTGTTAATTTTAGCCATTCTGACTGGTGTGAGTGGTATCTCTTGTGGTTTTGATCTGTATTTCCCTAATCCGAGTGATGTTGAGCATTTTTTTATGTGTCTGTTGGCCATTTGGATGTCTTCTTTGCAGAAATGTCTGTTCATGTCTTCGGCCCATTTCTTGATTAGATTATTTGTTCTTTGGGTGTTGAGTTTGATAAATTCTTTATAGATTTTGGATACTAGCCCTTTATCTGATAAGACATTTGCAAATATCTCCTCCCATTCTGTTGGTTGTCTTTTGGTTTTGTCAACTGTTTCCTTTGCTGTGCAAAGGCTCTTTATCTTGCTGAAGTCCCAATAGTTCATTTTTGCCTTTGTTTCCCTTGTCTCAGCACACCTATCTAGTAAGAAGTTGCTATGACCAATGTCAAAGACGTTACTTACTGCCTGTGTTCTCCTCTAGGACTTTGATGGATTCCTGTCTCACATTTAGGTCTTTCATCCATTTTGAGTATTTTTGTATATGGTGTAAGGAAATGGTCCAGTTTCATTCTTCTGCATGTGGCTGTCCAATTTTCCCAACACCATTTGTTTAACAGACCTTTTTCCATTGGATATTCTTTCCTGTTTTGTTGAAGATTAGTTGACCACACAGTTGAGGGTCCATTTCTGGATTCTCTATTCTGTTCCATTGATCTATGTGTCTGTTTTTGTGCTAGTACCACACTGTCTTGATGATTACAGCTTTGTAATAGAGCTTGAAGTCCAAAATTGTGATGCTACCTGCTTTATTTTTCTTTTTCAACCTTTCTTTGGCTATTTGGGGTCTTTTCTGGTTCCATACAAATTTTCAACTCTGTGAAAAAAAGTTGATAGTATTTTGATAGGGATTGCATTGAATGTGTAGATTGCTCTAGGTAGCATAGACATTTTAACAATATTTGTCCTTCCAATCCATGAGCGTGGAATGTTTTTCCATTTCTTTGTGTCTTCCTCAATTTCTTTCATGAGTGTTCTATAGTTTTCAGAATACAGATCTTTTGCCTCTTTCATTAGGTTCATTCCTAGGTATCTTATGGTTTTGGGTGCAATTGTAAATGGGATTGATTCCTTAATTTCTTTTTCTTCTGTCTCATTGTTAGTGTATAGAAATTCAACTGATTTCTGTGCACTGATTTTATATCCTGCCACTTTTCTAGTACTCATTCAGGAATTCAGCAATTTTGGGGTGGAGTCTTTTGAGTTTTCCATATAGAGTATCATGTCATCTGCAGAGAGTAAGAGTTTGACTTCTTCTCTGCCAATTCAGAAGCCTTTGATTTCTTTTTGTTGTCTGCTGAGGTCAGGAATTCTAGTACTATGTTGAACAACAGTGCTGAGAGTGCACATCTCTGTTGTGTTTCTGACCTTAGGGGGAAAGCTCTCAGTTTTTCCCCATTGAGAATGATGTTCACTGTGGGCTTTTCATATATGGCTTTTATGAAATTGAGGTATTTTCCCTCTATCCCTACACTGTGCAGAGATTTAATCAAGAAAGGATGCTATACTTTGTCAAATGCTTTTTCTGCATCTACTGAGAAGTTCATATGGTTCTTGTCCTTTCTTTTATTAATGTAGTGTATCACATTGATTGATTTGTGGATGTTGAACCACCTTTGTGGCCCAGGAATAAATCCCACTTGGTCAGGGTCAATAATCCTTTTAATGTACTGTTGGATCCTATTGGCTAGTATCTTGGTGAGAGTTTTGGCATCCATGTTCATCAGGGATATTTGTCTTTAATTCTCCTTTTTGGTGGGGGTCTTTGTCTTGTTTTGGGATCAAGGTAATGGTGGCCTCATAGAGTCTGGAAGTTTTCCTTCCATTTCTATTTTTTGAAACAGTTTCAGAAAAATAGGTATTAATTCTTCTTTAAATGTTTGGTAGAATTCCTCTGGGAAGCCATCCAGCCCTGAACTCTTCATTGTTAGGAGATTTTTGATCACTGCTTCAATTTCCTTAGTGGTTATGGGTCTGTTCAGGTTTTCTATTTCTTCCTGTTTCAGTTTTGGTAGTTTATACATTTCTAGGAATTCATCCATTTCTTCCAAATTGCCTAATTTGTTGGCATATAGTCGTTCATAATATATTCTTATAATTGTATTTCTTTGGTGTTGGTTGTGATCTCTCCTCTTTCATTCCATTTATTTGGGTCCTTTCTCTTTTTGATAAGTCTGGCCAGGAGTTTATCAATCTTATTAATTCTCTCAAAGAACCAGCTCCCAGTTTTGTTGATCTGTTCTACTGTTCTTTTGGTTTCTATTTCATGGATTTCTGCTCTGATCTTTATTCTCTTCTCCTGCTGGGTTTTGGCTTTATTTGCTATTCTTTCTCCAGCTCCTTTAGGGGTAGGGTTAAGTTGTGTATTTGAGACCTTTCTTGTTTCTTAAGAAAGGCTTGTATCGCTATATACTTCCCTCTTAGGACTGCCTTTGCAGCATCCCAAAGGTTGTGAATAGTTGTGTTTTCATTTTCATTTGTTTCCATGATTTTTAAAAATTATTCCTTAATTTCCTGGTTGACACATTCAATCTTTAGAAGGATGCTCTTCAACCTCCATGTATTTGAGTTCTTTCCAAATTTCCTCTTGTGGTTGAGTTCAAGTTTCAAAGCACTGTGGTCTGAAAATATGCGCGGGAATGATCCCAATCTTTTGTTGCCCACTGAGACCTGATTTGTGACCCAATATTGATCTATTCTGGAGAAGGTTTCATGTGCACTTGAGAAGAATGTGTATTCTGTTGCTTTAAGATGGAATGCTCTGAATATATTGGTGAAGTCCATTTGGTCCAGTGTGTCATTCAAAGCCCTTATTTCCTTGTTGATCTTCTGGTTAGATGATCTGTTCATTTCAATGAGTGGGGTGTTAAAGTCCCCTACTCTTATTTTATTATTATCAATGTGTTTCTTTAATTCTGTTATTAATTGGTTTATATAATTGGCTGCTCCCATGTTAGGGGCATAAATATTTACAATTGTTAGGTCTTCGTGTTGGATAGACCCTTTAATTATGATATAGCATCCTTCCTTGCCTCTTATTATAATTCTTTGGTTTAAAATATAATTTCTGATATAAGGATTGCCACCCCAGCTTTCTTTTGATGTCCATTAGCATGATAAATGGTTTTCCACCCTCTCACTTTCAATCTAGAGGTGTCTTTGGTCTAAAATGAGTCTCTTGCAGACAGCATATCAATGGGTCTTGCTTTTTTTTTTTTTTTTTTTTTTTACTCCAATCTGATACCCTGTGTCTTTTGATTGGGGCATTTAGTCCATTTACATTCAGAGTAACTATTGAAAGACATGAATTTAGTGCTATTGTATTACCTGCAAAGTCACTGTTTCTGTATATTGTCTCTGTTCCTTTCTGGTCTATGTTACTTTTGGGCTCTCTGTTTGCTACGGATCCCCTTTAATATTACTGGAAGGCTGGTTTAGTGATCACAAATTCTTTTAGCTTCTGTTTGTCCTGGAAGCTTTTTATCTCTCCTATTTTGAATGAGAGCTTTGCTGGATAAAGTATTATTGGCTGCATATTTTTCTCATTTAGCACTCTCTTCTGTTTTTTTTTTGTTTTTGTTTTTGTTTTTTAACTGAAAGCTCACTGATAGGCTCACTCATAGTTTTTTTTTAACTGAAACCCTTAGGCTACACTGCTTCTTCAGTATAAGCTTTTCTATTAAATAACCTACCACAAAATCATTTATATTCTTCTTTCATGTTGATCATTTGGTTGCTAGAAAATAATAAACTGTGGAGTATAGTGTATTTTAATTCATATAAAAGTTTGGATATTTGCAGAGCTAATTCATATACTTCTACCTTACTAAATTATGTTGGCATAAAAATATAAAATTTCTAAGGCTTAACCAAAAAATATGAGAAAACACCTTTAAATATTTTAATAAATATCTTACATTTTAAAACTGCAACAACAAAAATGGGTAATTAAAATGTTTTAGTATATTTCAAAACTGGTGCTTATGGAATCCTAAAAATGTTGGCCTATGAAAATAATTTGTCTTAAACTTTTGTATCATATTTTAAAGTCTCTGTTTGCTTCTTGATGTTAATTTCACTTAAATTTTTCACATTCTGAAGTGACCTACAAAAGTTGAGCATATACCTTGCTTAAATAGTAAATATCTGTATTTAAGTGTATTTATTTGTTTTTTAAGTTAAAAGAGACTCTTAATCATAGTAACAAACTGAGGGTTGCTGGAGGGGAAAGAGGTAGGGTAACTGGGTGATGGACATTAAGGAGGGCATATGATGTAATGAGCACTGGGTATTATATAAGACTGATGAATCACTGAACTCTACCTTTGAAACTAATAATAAACTATATGTTAATAGAATTTAAGTAAAAAAATTAATTACCATGTTTTTCTGAGTGACAAGGGAAAAAAATAATATAGTGGAAATGAAAATGGAAAAAAAAAAAAAAAAACCACCCAAACATATAAAACAGTAACAAACATAGAGGAATGAATCAATAGTAATACAGTAACAGTAAGGGACTTTAACACCCCCTTACATCAATGGACAGATCATCCAAACAGAAAATCAGCAAGGAAACAGTGGCTTTGAATGAGACACTGGGCCAGATGGACTTAACATATATATTCAGAACATTCCATCCTAAAACAGCAGCATACACATTCAAGTACACATTGAACATTCTCCAGAATAGATCACATGTTAAGCCATAAAACAAGTCTCAACAAATTCAAAACACTGAAGTCATACCATGCATCTTTTCTGACCACAATGCTATGAAACTAGAAAGAAGTTTAAAGCAATAGTGGCCTATCTCAAGGAGCAAGAACAATCTCAAACAAGCAACCTAACCTTACATGTAAAGGAGCTAGAAAAAGAACAACAAATGAAGCCTAAATCCAGCAGAAGGAAGGAAATAATAAATATTTGAGCAGAAATAAATGATATAGAAACAAACAATAGAACAAATCAATGAAACCAGGAGCTGGTTCTTTGGAAAAATTAATAAAATTGATAAACCTCTATCTAGCTGTACTTCTCAAAAAGAAAAGAGAAAGGACCCAAATAAATAAAACCACAAATAAGAGAGGAGAAATAGCAACCAACACCACAGAAATACAAACTGTTTTAAGAGACTATTATGAAAAATTATATTCCAATGAATTGGACAACTTAGAAGAAATGGATAAATTCCTAGAAACATATAACCTATCAAAACTGAAGGAGGAAGAAATAGAAAATTTGGACAGATCAATGACCAGCAATGAAATTGAATCAGTAATCATAAAAGCTCCCAACAACAACAACAAAAGTCCAGGGCCAGAGGGCTTCACAGGTAAATTCTACCAAACATTTAAAGAAGAGTTAAGGGGTGCCTGGGTGGCTCAGTCATTTAAGCATCTGCCTTCAGCTCAGGTCATGATCTCAGGGTCCTGGGATCAAGGCTCGCATCAGGCTCCCTGCTCAGCGGGGAACCTGCTTCTCCCTTTCCCTCTACCCCTCTCCCCTTGTTTATGTTCTCGCTCTCTCTCGCTCTCAAATAAATAAATAAAATCTTAAAAAAATAAAGAAGAATACCTATTCTTCTTTGAAATAGTTTATTTTAAAAAAAACAGCAAAGGAAGAAAAGCTTCCAAATTCATCCTAGGAAGCCAACATTACCCTGATACAAAAAAACAGACACTACAAAAAAATAAACCATAGGCCAATATCTCTGATGAAAATGATGCTGGGGTGCCTGGATGGCTCCTTTAGCAGAGTATGGGACTCTTGATCTCAGGGTTATAAGTTTGAGCTGCACATTAGATATAAAGATTACTTAAAATCTTAAAAAAAAATGATGCAAAAGTTCACAAAATATTAGCAAACCAAGTTCAATACATTAATCATGTATCATTTACCATGATCAAATGGGATTTATTCCCAGGATGTAAGGATGGTTCAATATTTACAAATCAATCAATATCATACACCACATCAAGAGAAAGGATAAGGACCATTTCATTAGATGCAGAAAAAGCATTTGACAAGATTCAACATCTGTTCATGATGAAAAACCTCAAAAAGTTGGAGTGAGAGGGAACATACCTCAAAAAATAAAGGCCTTATATGAAAAACCCACAGTTAACATCATACTCAATGGGAAGAAACTGAGAGCTTTTACCCTAAGGTCAGGAACAAGACAAGGATTCTACTTTCATCACTTTTATTCAACATAGTACTAGAAGTCCTAGCCACAGCAATCAGAGAACAAAAAGAAATAAAAAGCATCCAAATTGCTAAAGAAAAAGTAAAACTTTCACTATTTGCAGATGACATGATACTCTATATAGAAAACCCTAAAGACTTCACCAGAAAACTACTAGAACTGATAAATGAATTCAGTAAGGTCACAGGATGCAAAATCAATATACAGAAATCTGTATATTGCAGAGAGAAATGTCCGCAATAGCCAAACTATGGAAAGAGCCCAGATGTCCATTGACAGATGAATGGATAAAGAAGATGTGGTATGTATGTGTGTTGAGAGCGCACAAGCAATGGGGAGTGGGAGAGGGAGAAACGGGCTCCCTACTGAGCAGGGAGCCTGATGTGGGACTCGATCCCAGGACCCTGGGATCATGACCTGAGCTGAAGGCAGATGCTTAACCAATTGAGCCACCCAGATGCCTCCTTTTTACATTTTTATAAAATTTTCTCCACTTTGATTTCATTTTTTAACTTTTCAGCTTTAAAATTTTATTGTATTTTTATTTTTTTGAAAAATTTTAAATATAATTTTATATTATGAGTAAGACTTATGGGCTACTCTTGGTATCAAGAACCCTATTGCTTAGGAATTTTTAATTCCAGTTCATGAATGCATAGTACTTGGAGTCCTACAATTCTCTAGATGTTCTTTGTCTCTCAGGGTGTTAATAGGAACAAATGGTATTGCTAATGAAGTAAAATTCAAGTTGTGTTCAATAACCAAAATTTAGTACAATCAAAGAAAACTGATTTCTTTGAATTAACTGCTCTCTTGTAGCTCAAGATGACTTAGAAGAAGAGGTACCCCAGAGGATTCAGAATGTGATTATGGAAACCAATTTAGATAAAATAAATACCTGTGCTACTTTAGTTGTTCATAAATACACATTATCCGGAAGAAATGGAAAATATCAACAATGGGGATAATTTTACTACAGGCGTTGCTAGGGATTTTAGATGATTTCACTCATTCACCTTTGCCTTATTTGTTGCAAGACTGTTATTTTTATGAATGAAACAAAATGTAACTTTAAAAAGCCTTCCAATACTTTGTCCTTTTGTTTCAGGCAATCATTACATGCATTTGTATATGATTACATTCCATTTTTTAACATTCTCCCTACAAATATTTGCAAACATTAAAATGTACTGATTTGTGGGGATTTGATTTACTATTGATTTCAGTTATCATAGTGCATATTTAACTCTGCAACTTTTTCCTTTGACCTCAATATAGTGTTTTCAACATTCCTCCATGTACATATAGATAGATCTACTTCACTCTTTTTACTCTTAATAATATTTAATGAGGTCTCTCTGTGTAACAGCCATTGTCCTAAATACTTTACATGGATTAACTTGTTCTATACTTAACTCTTGAGGTAGGTATTATTATCCACGTTTTACAGAGCTGCTACAGAGAAAGAAGGAATAAATAATGTTATGACAGAGCAGGTCTTAAATCCACCCAGAGTATCTCTATGTAACCAAGGCATCACAGCTGCCCTCTGACCTACCTCTAATATTCATCATATGAATACTTACCCATTTTCTAATGACTTCTCCTTGTGTCCTTTACATCATGGTTTCTTCTGCTTGGTCTTTCCTGTTGTTGACACTCTCTATCATATTTTTCATCTCATGTACTGTATTCCTCAGCTCCAGAATTTGTTTGCTTCTTTTTTCTGATTTCTATCTTTTTGTTAAACTTCTAGTTTTATTCATGTATTATTTTCCTGATTTCTTTGAATTAACTGCTTTCTTGTACTCATTGAACTTCCTTAAAACAGCTATTTTGATTTCTTTATTGGGTAAATCACAAATCTCTATGTCTTTGGGGTCAGGTACTGGAAAATTACTGTGTTCCTTTGGTGGTGTCATGTTTCCTTAAATTTCTCATGTTCCTTAAAGTCCTGTGTGGCTGTCTTCACATTTACAGGAACAGTCTTTTCCTTCAGTGTTTATTCACAGATACCAGGACAAAAACCTTCCATTAGTCCTGCTAGGTATTCTTAGGCTTTTGCAGACCTTACGGATACACTTGCTCCATGCTTCTTGTTTCCTTTCGTAGCAGGATTCTTAAGCTTATAGGTCTTCTCTTGATCCTGCTATTTTCCTGAGAGCACTACTAAATGCTCAAGTTTGTGATCTCTCCCAGGCCCACATATTAGGGCTAGCTTATTGACTGTGCCCACTTACCATCTGCAAAAGGTTTCTCTCTGTGCCCTGGAGCTCCCAATAGGAGCTGGCCACAAGGTGGGTGGGTAGATATGTGGGTGAGGCATGCAAAGTTCTGGAGGGTGCCAGTGGGCCAATTGGGCAAATATTCAGGTGAGGAGTCCCCAGTGGCTCATAGGTGGGTCTCCCAATGCAGTCTGTGACAAAATTACTACGATCTGCATCTATTTCAAGCCCTGGCTGCTGTGCTCGCAGCTGTGCAGCTCATGACTCAGTACTCTGAATGGGGCAGAAGATAAAAGGGCCTTTCTGGCAGCATCACACACAGTTGGAAAAGCTGGGTGCTCACTCTCATGCTCTCATGTTCTCCCGCAGGAGCAATCATGGGCCAAGAAAGGCTCCCTTGGGACTGAGCTGTACCCCCTTCATGGGAGGGTGGTGTAGGTAAAATGAACCTGTTCCTCTTATTCTCTCCAATGTGTCTAACCTCTGATATTTTTTCTCAGTGGTGTACTGGAATTTCTCCACCTGGATTCCTGGACTTCCACTAAGGCCCTCTTATTTGTGGCTGATTGCTTAAATCAGTGTTCTCCAGGGGCTCCTTGACCATGGCTGAGGGGGGCTAGAGCCAGTGCACAGGCCCCTTCAAGGTCCAGAAGTGGTACTGAAGTCTGCATATCACTAGGTACATAAGCGAGACTCCCAGGTGCCTCCCAGGTGTCAGTGACAGAACCAAAGTCAAACAGCTATAGCCAAATCCTCAGGGATACAGAACTCTTTCTGGGTCTGTAGCTGGGACCATATTGGACAGTCACCTGCAAGGGTGGGTGCTTTTTTTTTTTTTAAACTCTCCTTCTTCTTAGACTGCATGAAATTTCACAATCTCCTATCTGGATCCTACAGTTGCCAACAAGGTACTTGTTGGTGGATGCCAACTGGTGGATGGATGCCAAACTGTGGTTGTTGATAGGAGTATATGACCAAAGGATATCTTATTCAGTCATCTTGTGACATCACTCTCTTGTTTTAATTTGACTCCTCTGATTACTAGACAGTTTGAGCATCTCTCTCTCTTTTTTTTTTTTTTTACATGTTTACATGTTATTCTCTTACCCATTTTCCTTGTTTATTTTTAATGGTCTCTGTATTAGTTTTAGGAGCTATCTATGAATACTTGGCATAATCTGTGGCTATACAATAATAAAGTTAGAAATAATTAAAAGGTAAACATTTGGAAACTAACAAGGTTAATTCTACATAAACCTCAGATAAATTCAACATAATACAGGGGGGAAAAAACTACAGAAAGCAATGAAAAGCAGTTTTTAAAACAATATCGTAGGAGTTCCAGTTCAAGATGGTGACCTAGGAAGACTCTGTGTTCCTCCATGGAACACACCAAATTATACCTATTAATAGAACAATTCCTCCTGAAGAAGAACTGAGGGCTGACTGAATAGCTACTGAACAACCAAAGAGAGAGAGTATGACAAGAGTATAGGAAGAGAGACAGAGATATACCATGGTTTAAAAGAGTAACTGGCATATATGTCCATAGCTCCAGCCAACCAGGAAAGGTTGCCTAGCACACACAGTCTACATAGGGGATACCATACATAAGACCACTCCTTCAACTTTAGAAGTAGCTGCTTCACCTAATCCATAGAAACACAAAAAGTCAACCAAATGGGGAGATAGAAGAATATGATCCAAAAGAAAGAACAAGAAAAAATCTCAGAAAAAGAACTAAATGAAATAAGCAATATGCCTGATAAAGAATTTAAAGTAATGACCACAAAGATATGCACTGGGCTGGAGAAAAGAGTGGAAGAACCCAGTGAGACCTTCAATATAGAGACAGAAAATGTTAAAAAAAAGAGTTGAAGAATACAATAACTGATATAAAAACCATACTAGCAGAAATCAATAGGAGACTAAAGGATGCAGAAGAGCATTTCAGCAGTCTGGAGGACAGGGTGATGGAAAGCACACAAGCTGGACAGCAAAAAGAGAAAAGATTTTTTTTAAATGAGGATATAGTAAGAGATCGCTTGGACAACATCAAGTGACAAACATTCACATTGTAGGGTCCCAGGAGAAGGAGAGAGAAAAGTGTAGGAGAATTACTTAAAGAAATAATAACTGAAAACTTCCCTATCATAAGGGAAGAAAATAGACATCCAAGTCCAAGAAGCCCAGAGAGTTCCAAACCAGATGAACCCAAGGAGGTCCACATCACAGCACATAATTATTAATATGTCAAAGGTTAAAGATAAAGAAAGAATCTTAAAAGCAGCCAGAGACACACACCACCTTACTTCCAAGGGAAAACCTATAAGGCTATCAGCTGATTTTTCAGTAGAAACTTTGTAAGCCAGAAGAGAGTGGCATGATACATTCAAAGTGCTAAAAGGAAAAACCTATGACCAAGAATACTCTACCCAGCAAGGTGATCATTCATATTTGAGAGATAGAGCTTCCCAGAGAAACCTAAGATAAAGGTGTTTATCACCATTAAACCAGTCTTATAAGAAATGTTAAAGGGACTTCTTTAAGTGGAAAATAAATGTCCATAATTATACATAAGAAAAATATGAATGAAAAGATGTAAACTTTGACAACATATACATAAAGGTGGAGAAAGGAGTAAAAAGGGAAGGTAAGGGGACCAAGAAACAAAATATTTTTCCTTTTCTGTTTTTGTTTTAGAATGTGTTTGAACTTAAATGACCATCAAATTAATATGGACTGCTATTTATTTAGTATGTTATAGATAAACCTCATGGTAACCACAAACCCAAAACCAATGATAGATACACAAAAATAAAGAGAACGAAAGCCACTATAGATATTCCTCACTATACTATAGTATAGTATACTATAGACATTCCTCAATGTCTATACTATAGATATTCCTATACTAACACTATAGATATTCCTCAATCACAAAGAAAGAGATCAAGAGAAGAAGAAAGGAACAAAAAGAACCACAAAAACAACCAGAAAACAAAACTTTAAAATGGCAACAAGTATATACCTATCAATAATTACTTTAAGTGCAAATGCCTAAATGTTATCAAAAGACACAGAGTGGCAGAATGGATAAAAAAGCAAGACCCATCTACATACTGCCTACAAGAGTCTCACCTCAGACCTAAAGATACATACAGACTAAAAGTAAAGGGATGCAAAAACATTCACCAGGCAAGTGGAAGTTTAAAAAAAAAAAAAACCAGGGTAGCAATACTTATATCAGAAAAATAGACTTAAAAAAAAAAAGACTAACAAGGGACAGAGAAGAGCATTACATAATGATAAAGGGATTAATCCAACAAGAGCCTAAAATAATTGTAAATATCTATGCACCCAACACTGGAGCACCTAAACACATAAAGCAAATATTAATGGACATAAACAGAGAAATCAATAGTGATACACTAATAGTAGGGGACTCTAACACTCCATTTTTTTTTTTAAGATTTTATTTATTTATTTGACAGAGAGAGAGAGAGCGAGAGCAGGAACACAGGCAGAGGAAGTGGGAGAGGGAGAAACAGGCTTCCCGCTGAGCAGGGAGCCCGATGCAGGGCTTGATCCCAGGACTCTGGGATCATGACCTGAGCCGAAGGCAGACATTTAACTGACTGAGCCACCCAGGCACCCCTCTAACACTGCATTTAAAACAATGGATAGATCAAAAAGACAGAAAATCAATAAGGAAACAATGTCTTTGAATGACACACTGCACCAGATGGACACAACAGATATATACAGACCATTCCATCCAAACAAAAACAGAATACACATTCTTTCAGGTACACATGGAACATTCTCCAAAACAGATCACATATTAGGCCATAAAACAAGCCTCAATATATTTAAGAAGATTAAAAGCATACCATGCATCTTTTCTGACCACAACAATATGAAACTAGAAATAAATCACAGGACAAAAAACTGGAAAAAAACACAAGTGAAGGCTAAACAACATGATACTAAACAAAAAAGTCAATGAAGAAATCAATGAAGAAATAAAAAAAATACATGGAGACAAGTGAAAATGAAAACACAACACGATATCAAAAACTAATGATGTACTGTATGATGACTAACACAACATAATAAAAAATTATATAAAAAAAGGGAAAACACAACAGTCCAAAATCTCTTCACATAGCAAAAGCAGTTCTAAGAGTGAAGTAGATAGCAACACAGGTCTACCTTAAACAAGAAAAAACTCAAATAGTCTAATCTTACACCTAAAGGAACTGAAAAAAGAACAAAGTCCCAGGTGAGTAGAAGAAAGGAAATAATAAAGATCAGAGCAGAAATAAATGATGTAGAAACCAAAAAACAATAAAAACAATCAATGAAACCAAGAGTTGGTTCTCTGAAAAGATAAACAAAATTGACAAACCCTTAGCCAGATTGATCAAGATAAAAAGAAAATGGACCCAAGTAAATAAAATCAGAAATGAGAGAGAAGTAACAACTAATGCCACAGAAATACAAAGAATTATAATAGAGTACTATGAAAAATTATATGCCAACAAACTGGACAACCTAAGAGAAATAGATTGATTCCTAGAAACATACAATCTTCCAAAACTGAACCAGGAAGAAAGAGAAAATCTGAACAGACCAATTACAAGTAATGACATTGAATGAGTAATCAAAAATCTACCAAAAAATACAAGTCCAGGGCCAGATGGCTTCACAGGTGAATTCTCCCATTTAAAGAAGAGTTAATACCCATTCTTCTCAAACTATTCCAAAGAACAGAAGAGAAAGGAAAGCTTCCACATACATTCTATGAGGCTGGCATTGCCTTGATACCAAAACTGGAAAAAGACACCACAAAAAAAGAAACTACAGGCTAATATCACTGATGAACATGATAAACATAATTGCAAAAATCCTCAACAAAATATTAGCAAATGGCATACAACAATACATTCAAAAGATCGTGCACCATAATCAGGTGGGATTTATTCCATAAGTACGAGGATGGTTCAGTACACACAAATCAATGTCATATACACATCAACAAAACAAGGGATAAAAATCATATGATCATCTCAATAGATGCAGAAAAAAATTTTGACAAGATTCAACAGTGATTCATGATAAAAAAATCTCAACAATGTGGGTTTAGACATACACCAACATAATAAAGGGCATATACGAAAACTCACAGCTAACATCATACTCAATGGTGAAAAACTGAGAATTTTCCTCTAAAATTAGGGAGACAAGGATGTCCACTCTTACCGCTCTTATTCAACATAGTACTAGAAATCCTAGTCTCAGCAGTCAGAGAACAAAAAAATACAAGGCATCCTGAGCACCCTGGTGGCTCAATTGGCTAAGTGTCCATCTCTTGATTTTGGCTCAGGTCATGATCTCTGGGTCATGAGATTGAGCCCTGTGTCGGGCTCCACACTCAGCATGGAACCTGCTTAAGACTTTCCCTCTCCCTCTGCACTGCCCCCCGCCCCCCCCCCTTTTGTGTGTGCCCCCCCCCCCCCCCCCTCTCAAAAAAAAAAAAAAAAAAAAAGGAAAGAAAAGGCATAATAAGAGGCATATTAGTAAAGAAGTTAGTTTCATTCTTTGTAGACAACATGATACTACATAGAAAATTCTAAAGCCTCCACCAAAAAACTACTAGAAGTTATAAATGAATTCAGTCAAGTGGCAGGATACAAAATACCTAGAAATCCTTAGTGTTCTATACACTAACAACAAAGTTGCAGGAAATTAAAAAAACACTATTTCCAATTGCACCAAAAAGAATAAAATACTTAAGAATAAACTTACCCAAAGTGGTGATAGACATGTACTCTGAAAACCATAAAACACTGATGAAAGTAACTGATGATACAAACAAATGCAAAGATATCCCATGCTCATGGACTGCAAGAATTAATATTGTCAAAATGTTCATACTACCAAAAGCAATCTACAGATTCAATGCAATTCCTATCAAAATACCAACAGCATTTTTCACAGAACTGAATAAGTATACTAAAATTTGTATGGAACCACAGAAGACCCCGAAAAACCAAAGCAATCCTGAGAAAGAAGAACAAAGCTGGAGGCATCACAATTCCAGATTTCAAGATATACTACAAAGCTGTAGTAATCAAACACTAAAATCTTAGAATTTACATAAGAATTAAATGTGTTGATTATAAAAACATAATTTGAATGTGCATAGTAAAAGTTATTATGAGCAAATACAGTAGACAAATTGGAAAGTATTTACAAGAGTTAATATTGACAATACTCAAAGAACACTTAAAAATTCATCAGGAGATGACAAATAGCCCACAGAAAAAATGGAGAAGGATACTGATTAAACAATTTACACAAAAGCAAATCCACATATCTGAAAAGCATGGAAAAATACTAACTTCACAAGTGAAGAGATTTAAATAAATGTAATAATTATAAATTGAGAAGTTACAACATCTATGTTTGTAGGGACATGAGTAGTTTCATAATTTTCTCATAAAAATGTGAATATTTGTAACACTTTAGAAGTAATAGGGCAACATACATTAAAATTTGTATTTTTACCTCTTGAACTTAAAATAAGAGAATTTATGAACAATTTTTATTATAACCTTGTTTTTTGATAAAACCAAACCAAACAAAACCTCTGGAAACAAAGTGAATGTTTATAAAGTGGTAATTGGTTGAATTGATTGTTTCTTATTATCCATATCATGAGATAATACATGGGATATACAGACATGTAAAATTTCAATTTCATGTATAGTAATTGGCAGGGAGGCTTTCCACAATGTATCAATGAGTAAGAAAAAAAGAGATGGACATTTTTGAAAAATGATGACAAAAAGACTGATATGCCTGTGTGCATACACAAACATGTTTGCGTATGTATGTATGTGAACGGTTACAAAAGTGTAAAAAAATCTAGAATAATAGAACTCAGTTGCTAACATGGGTTATCTGTGATATGGAAGCAGAAGAGAACAAGGAGTGGACAGCAATTAAAGGAAACTGAAGAATTACAAATTCAAAAGCAATAGCATTGGGATATAATTTGGGAATTTATATAAAATTATATATGTATATATTTTTAAAATAAAATATTTTTCAAGATGAAAAATTACCATGCTGATGAAAATAATAGAATGGGTCGATTTAATTTAAATCTGAAGTAAATGTGGCATTTATATTTTCCTAGCTCAGGTCCAGATTTTCTTAAAAATCAACATACAACAATACTACAAAACCTGAACATATATTAAAATACTGCAATCAATGGTAAATAAATAGCTTTTTCAAAATTTTTTCTCCCACATGAAAGGGAAATATATATATATATGTACATATATATATATATATATGTACATATATATATATATATATATATATATATATATATATATATATATAGATTGGTCTTTTAGTTAAGGTAGGATCAGTGGAAAGGAGAAAATAAATAGCAGAAAGGGAGAATGGGACCAGCCTAAGGTTGAAATTTTAGCAACTTGATTGGACCTTTAAAAAGATTCAGGGGAATGTGATAGGGAAATGGAAATGAAATTTTCAATGAGCAAATATTTGCTGAGTATCCACCAGGTACCAGACTCTGTTCTAGGCACTGAGGCCAGTGGTAAAAAATGAAAGTACAGAGTTCATTATGTAGAGCTTAGATTCTCCTTCTGGAGAATATGATCATAAACAAGTAAACAAGTCAATGGAAGTAGTTGCCAAGAGCATGTGGGCTCTGGGACAGATCAGATGGTACTGTGATGACGAATGGTGTGGGGAGACACAGCCGAACTGAGACTGACTGGGCAAAAGCAACCCCTCCCTGTGCGGCTCTGACAGGAACATTCCCAGGTGGGGAGAACAGTGAGTGCAAAAGCTGTAAGTAGGATGTTCCTGGCTGGAGGGGACCAAATGAAGACAAGAGGACTGAGAGCTGAGGACGAAGTCAGACTTTGGAAGACTTTGCTGTAGAACTTTCAAGACCCCACTTCTGTTAGAAAACATGAATTAGAAGAAGTTGCTAAAATCTGGATAATCAAAATATCAAGAAATCAAGCTCAGGATGGGGTACTTGGCCAAGCTCAGGTTGGTCTTCCGTGAGCCCCCAGGACCACTAGCTTTAAGGAGCATAAAGTGCACTACAGGTCAGAAATCATGTGAGGTAACTATTCCAGATGAATTATGTACAGACGAAGGGAACCTCATCAAAGAAGCAGGATTCTAGCCAAAGACTTTCAAGCCTGAAGTAGCACTGTGATATACATATGATATAATGGCTACCCGAGGACCAAAATAAAGCTTGCAAGCCTGTTGAGATGGGGATTCCAGAGAAACGACCAGAAGATCATGAGGAAGGGACCAAGGCAGACACAAGGCTACAAACTGCTGAGCAGGTGCCTATGAACCAATTCGATCCATCCTGTTTATAAGAAGGATCAGAAGCTAAGTTCCTAGAGAAATCCCACATTCACTTCAGTACCAGTGTGCCAAGAATGCAGGGACGGGAAATAACATGGAATGGAATATTTAGAAACTTAAATAGGTACTTTTAATTAAATTAAAACTTTTAAATAAAGACTTAAGTGAGATTCCCCTATGTTACGGGAAAGAAGGGAAGTTCAGTGAAATCCTGGGTACTATAGGAGAAACCTCTCAAAATTTCTAAATTTTGCAAGAAGACAAGGGTGTTTGAAATGACAGTCTCTGAAAGAGGAAGAAATTGTGTATGTGACAGATCCCTGCCCCTCCCCTCCTAGGTTATGGGGATCTTAAAGTCATAAGCAAGCTCTTGATTTGAAATTCTCCCTTCTTGAGTTTTATGTTTGTAAGTGATAAACTCTAACAAGATAACTGATTTAACTGGAGTTCCGGCTAGACTGAAGAAATGTGTACCCTATTGTCACATTTTCTTTCCTAGATGATTTAATTAAGCTTCTTCTGTCTATGGCTGCAAACAGCCATGTGGGTTAGGACCAATTTTTTTCACTCTGAGAAATCATGAGGAATATTTTCACTCAGAATCACAAAAATACATGTACACTCAGACTCAAACCCAGAACCACTGGTCTCCCATGGTGGGACCCAGGCACTGGCATTTGAAAGAGTTTCACGGGCACCTGGGTGGGACAGTCGGTTAAGCATCTGCCTTTGGCTCAGGTCATGATCCCAGGACCCTGGGATCGAGTCTGGCATCTGGCTCCCTGCTCAGCGGGGAGCCTGCTTCTCCCTCTCCTCTCCCCCTCCCCCTGCTTGTGCTTTGTCTCACTCTCTCTCTCTCAAATAAACAAATAAAATCTTAAAAAGTTTCACAAGTGACTGAGCTTCTTCCACCTACAAGAATGTTTGTCAAAACTATATTTATTTCTTCCTAGGTATGCAGCTTTTGTTTGGAAAAGCTTGGCATACAGAAATCAGTACTTTAGCTCTAAGCTGCTATTATTATAATATGTGTTGGGGGCCTGCAATATAGAATTTAAGCATGTGGGCCTAAAGTCTACATGAGTTCATTATCCTGATTTCTCAGCCTAGTTAATGTTTACTTTGGGCAAACAATTTCTAAGCCTCAGTTTCCCATCAAAAAAATGGGACTTGTACTCAATTTCTAAAATCATAAAAATTAAATGAGTTAATGCAGATTATCTCATATTATAGTTACAGCTCACTAAAGGTTAGCTATTACTATCTCATTTGGCTGTGGAAAATTGTTATCTTTTAAATTTTGTGGGAATGCAACCAGAGCTGTAATATTCTAAAGTGCTTGGTAGACCTCTGGAAGCTTGAAAACGTAGGCCAACTGAGATTTCTGTGAGGGACTGGAAAAGGTGCATCAAGTTCTTGTAGAGGAATGTGTTAGTCGGCTATTGCTACAGTAGAACCCAGACTCCATGCAAGCACTTAAATGAGACCCTTTTAAGAGCCCAAGAAGAAAATAAGAAAGGTACTTTGGTAATATTTGGAAACATTGAATTTTCAGTGGCAACAAAGTTAAGAAAGAACCAATTTCTTGGCCCTTAAGGGTTTATTTTGTTTGTGTGGGATTTTTTTTTCTATTATTGCCATGGTGTGATTTGGGTTGTACTGTTCTCCTGATGCCTTGAGGTAACATATAGGTGTGCTTACTTGTAACAGAGAATTGAACTTAGTTTGACAAGAGAACTAGAACAGGGCATGTCTTCTCAAGCGTGTCTGGCATTGCAACAGATTAATTTTTGTGCCGTCCTGATTCACTTTGACTTTTTTGTGTGTGTTTAGGGGAGGGACATCAAAGAGGCATTCGTAACATGCTTGAGGTTCTCACCTTCCATCCCCTGCTCTCTGCTGCTGCCTTAGGAGCCACACTGGTAATGGCCACCAGACCACGTAGGAGGGACTTCTCTGCCCTTTGCTCATCACCTCCCCCGCCAGAGCCAGAAAAATCTTTAGATTTGTCAGAGATGGGAGCCTTAAAAAAAAAACCACTGTGCATCTCCTATGTGCCCTAAGGTACATCCAGCGGTCATAGATACCATCCTATTCACTTCTTTTAACAGTCCATTTTATACAGGAGCCATGGAGGTCATAGAATTTTCAAGTAGCTGCTCTCAAAGGGCAAAATAAGGGTATCTGAGCCTTCTCACCCTGGGTCTTCTGCCCACTTACTATAGAAACAGGGAAAGCAAGGGGGTGAAAAATTTTTGGAAATCTTATTCTAACTCATCCTTTTACATTCAAGAAGTCTGACTCAGAGTTAAATGATTTGCCGAAGGCAGAGAGCCAGTCAGAAGCCTGTCTGGGAAGAGCACCATATCTCTTCACTTTTGGATGTCTTATATCTCAAAATCCCCCAAGGCACAGGAAGGACATAAGATCCATTCTGAACAGCTGTCTGCTGTGGCCACCTTTCCAGCTCATTGCTGGGGCAGTATGTTTACATCTACCTTTGGTTCAGTAGAGTGAGGGACTTTCTGGACCCTTAATGTCCAGTTGCAAGGCAACTGGAAAATTCTTGTAAGAGCCAGTTTATCCCACAGAGCTAGAACTTGAAACTAAAGGGAAAGAAAAAACATTAGCTGTCAATATAGGGTTAGTGGTAAGCACGGAATTCAGGTGGTTAAGAAAACAACTGGTTAAGATTATTAAGAGAGCATATAGATATGTTTTAGAAATGTGAGGTTATATTAATCTTACTTTCTTTGAATATATATGACAGTTTTAAAGTGTTCACCTACAATCAATTCCCCTTTTCATAATAAGGAGGATAGTATTTTGCAAAATGACTATTTTTAAATGTAAGAAGCTTTGAGGAAAATTCTCATTTCTTGTCTCTGACCACAGCTAGAAATTAATTTTAATACAATACAGTGAAAAAGTTCATGAATACTTATCACAGAGGCATTTACGTGGGATTCTCATAAAAAAGCAAACACATAACAGCCAAGAACAATAAATGAACTAATTTTCCAGGAGTAAATCATTCACTGATAATAGTGAATTTACATCTATACATTCTATAGCCTTCGACATTTGTGAAAGAGAATATTGGTGAGCAGCATGATTCACAGGAGCTATGAGGTAAAAGAATCAAATAAAACAACAAATTTCTAATATATACTTTTAAATAATTTATAATATATTCATAAAATCTTCAAGAATGAAAACGCCAGACAAGATGACAGAAATAACTTTGAGATTCAAGCTCTCCTGAAGATGCTTATAAACATCAAGAAAAAAAAATGGCTAATAGATCTTATTGGATTAAATGGATTTTAGAAAAACTTATTATGTTGATAAAAAGCACAGGATAATGATACATGAGTAATGTGTCATTATTAAGCAATAATGAAAGAACATTTTAAATTATTACAACAATATCTACTCTTTAATAATATTAATACCTTTAATACCTAAGCACCATTAGAGATAGTGCAGTGGATAGTGAAGCTGTTTTCTTAAATGATTATTTTTAACAGATGAAAGACTTTATATTGAACTCTACACACAATTGCCACTCAACTTTCTGTTCATGATAATGGTTCTGTCTTTGGGCATTTCATAGCAATTTTGCAAATTCAACTGTAACTTAAAATACCATTATTAAGATAATTTTACGCAAGCCCTTTTGGTTTAATTAGGATTCTAGCTGAAAAAAAGTATATTCAGAATTTACAAATCACAGTTGGCTCATCTCCTCCCTCATTAGTTGTTATCAATCAAAAGTAATCTGGTTGTATAATGGAAAGAGAAATTTAGACACATGGTTAGAACAACTTTGAATACTTCGATCGGAAAAAAAACCCCCAGCATCTCATAATTTATATCCTATTATATTTAAAAGTCTTTAAAATAAATCAATCTTTTAAATATCTACAGCCTAGCTGAGGGAAAATGGGGGGATAAACAAGTGCATTTTCGTTCCTTCTGGTTCTGTCTTTAGCAAAAACGACAGGGCAGAGCAGGTAATTTTCCTCTTCTCCCACACCAGACCCTAACTTTGCCCGAATGCTGCACTGTTGCTGGAAAATGCCTGGTGGTTTGGCAGAAGAGGGACTAAACCAGTATTGCCTGGAAATCCTATGTCAGCCCAAAGAAGAGCTAAAAATCTCTCCCAGTGCCTTCACGAGGGCTCTGTGGTGTCTGGTACCAGTCTAAGAAGCGGCATTTTAGCCTCTGTGACAAGTGCCAACGCACAAGATGCAGCCACAGACACAAAGATCACTGCTCAGAATCACCACAGTTGAAGAGAACAGTTTAGAAAAGTCTCACTAGCACCACACACCCTTTCTAAGGCAAGGTTCTATCAATACAGCCCTGGAGAGGGTTTTTGAACTTTATGGTTAAGAAAGCGCCGCTCGTCCCTCGCCCGGTCCTAGCGCTGCCGGCCTGGGAATAGGCATTCATGGCCTGGAGAGCCCAGGTAAGGAAGACCCCCAAAAGTTGGGCTGGTGGCCAGAGTGACACCTTCCTGGATTGTGGTCCCACAGAGGGTGCCCGAGGAACTAGAAAGGGATTGAGGAACAGTCGAAAGAGTAAAGGTGAAAAAAGGTGCAAAATCCAAGGTAACAGTCCCCAGTCGCTAACAGGAATCCTCCAAGCCAGCGGAAGCACCGGGGACCGCAGGCCAGCCTGGCCACGCCCTTACCTGCACCCCGCCGCGGATGCAGAGTCCTGGCCGCGTCAGCCACAGAGCCCTCGCCAGGCTGCAGCAACAGGTTCGCCCCTATTCCGGCTGCCGCCTGGCTCCGCCACCTGCCGCGGCCCAGCGGAGCGGCTCAGCCCCGGCAGGTCCCTGCCGGCAGGCGGGGCGCTTGTGCTCTGCGCTCCCTCACCGCCTCCTTGCCCCCTTCAGAGGAAACGTCACTCTCCAGGGGAAACCAGCCAGCTGCTGGGATTCCGGAGCAGCTATTCTCAGCCCACTAAGGGCCATCCGGATACCTTCTTGGGAAATTCAGAATCTGCGTGCAGCAAAGAAAAGGAAGCATCCCTATGACTGGTTATTGCGTGGTTGTTTGCCTCTCCACACCTTAGGCAAGTGATTTAGCTTCTCGGTGCCTCAGCTTCCTCTTTCATAAAATAGAGATGATGATGATAACTGGGGAAATCTGAGAAGTAAATGAATGTGTATGTGCAGAATGCCTAGAATGGGTCCTAGGACATATTAAGCATTCGATAAACGTTAGCTGCTGTTTTAAGGTTCCCATCACATCTGTGAGTCCTTGCGAAGGCCTTTTAGGTTACAAGAAAACCTCTCTGAAATTCTGGAAATGTGAATTCACATCATAATTAGAAGGGGAAAAGAGAGAGCTGGGATGAATGCCCAGTGATTATGACAAGAAAATCTGCTTCGTTGGAAATTGCTAATAGATCATGCCTAAAACTCAATGCATTAACTTAGAGGTTTATACCATTACTGAGAAAGGAATATTTAAAGGTGCTTTAAGATAGTAACACAGGTAGGGTCAAGTGTGGGTAAAGCCTTTGCATATGCTGTCAGGTCTGATCCTTGCAGCAGTAGGCTTGTTAAGCGGTTGGTAGTTACAATTATCCCCAGTCCGCACGGAGGCACCAAGGTTTAGTGGCTTGTCCAAAACTACAGAGGCAGTTTTCAAATGACAAAGCCAACTTCAGAAGCCGAATTCTGTTCTCTCACTATTAAATGTCTCTCCTGGAATCAGTGATAAATGTGGGATACAGGAAAATCTGCTTGAGAGACCTTTTCAAATAGGATTCCATGGTCCTGGATTAAGGTTGTATATTCAGACCTGTGTGTGTTCAAACCTTAGTTATGACCATGTTGAGGATGCAGAAAGAGGTATCTCTCCCAAGACTTTACCAAGTTCAAGGTAGAGATGCCATTCCCACTTCCATGAAGTTTATCTATCCCTAGGCATAGAAAGTCATAGGGAAAAAAGGCATTAAACAGTAACTACCTGGAGGCAAAGCTTAGAGGAGTAAGTTCAGGAAAATAAAGGTAAGAAGAGGAAGGCATTCTGTATTTAATCTGAGCTTCTCAGATCGAAGTGCAAAAAAAGAATGTGGGGGGTACCTGAGTGGCTCAGTCAGTTAGGCGACCAACTCTTGATCTCAGCTCAAGTCTTGATCTCAGGGTCGTGAGTTCAAGACCCGCAAGGGGCTCCACACTGGACATGGAGCCTACTTGGAAAAAAAAAAAATGTGGACCAACACCCCATATAATCTCTCTTCCTACTTCTACTGGAAAGATAGATCATCAAAATAAATAGGGATAATAGCACTGCTTTTGATGAGACAGTGAGGTAATGTCTAGTTTGTGAGAATTCTGTTACAAATTAAAATAAATACAAAACTTGCCAGGCAATAGTCATTAAATTATGAGTCACTTGCTGTATCTTATAGAATAACAGTGTGAACTACTGTCCTGATTCTACCCCCCAAGTCCCCCAAACCCCATTGGAAATGTTAGACCATGTCCATAAGCAGGAGAAAATTATATACAGAGAGGGACCTGAAATATACTTTTTCTTACTATTTCCCCCTAAAGCCCACACACCTTGCTTTAACCTCTACCCTTTCATTTTTTCTGCTTTACCTTACCCAGTTCCAGTAGAAAAGCTTGTCTTCCTGCTAGCTAATGCTTATCTCTACAACTGTAAGCTTTACTCCCCACCTTCTCCCACATTTTCAGGATGCTCATACTCTCTCTTGTATAGATCTCCCTTCCCTGTCAAATGAACTATTCCCACTGACTTTTAACGATGCTCAATCTCTCCCATTATAATAAAAAGTCCCCACAAGGCTTTAAGTACACACACCCACATCAGTCCTTCCCAGGCACAGCCATACTGTAAACTACAGTCCTGTTCTACTGTTTGCATGTACTCACTTCTTGCTCACTCATCAACCTGATCCAACCAAGCTTCTGTCTCATTCTAAATGTCCCATCTCTGCAACAACCTTGCAAAGATCATCAGTATCCTTCATGCTGATAAATACACTGGATTTTTTTCAGGCAGTATTTTTACTTGGTCTTTGAGTGCTTGGCTTCTTTATAAAACAGTTTCTTCTCTAGGCATCTGTTTTATAATATTTCTCTCTCTCTCTCTCTCTCTTTTTTTTTGTTTACCCTGCATATCTAGCTGATGAATTTTTGTATCTTTTACAGGCTCCTTGTTTCCTACACAGCCATTTAATATATATGCTACCTTGAGGCTCAGTGCTAGGCTCATTCCTCTTATTCTGGACTAAACTACTAGGTATTCTTATCCACACCAGTGCCCTCTATTATCACATGTATTCAGGAGATCCAAACATCTATATCTGTAATTCCTCAGAGATCCAAACTCTTAGTTGACATTTCCAACTGCTGTTTCAACGTCAACCTCTAATTCAACATGTCTAAAATTAGAGTCATGATCTTCTTCCTAAAACATTGTTTCCCAGCACAGTTAATAGCATTTCCACCCATCCTTTTCACTGCTAACTTAAATGTAGTGGAACCCAAGATACTACCTTGTACCATGGGACAGAAACTACATGCTGAGTATGGCAGGGAAGCAGGACAAAAGAAGCTGGAGTCCTTGGCTGCTTTGGAAAACTTTTCCAGTTTTTACGAACTTACCTCTGACTTCTTTTACATGTGAGAGACATAAAAGTTCATCTTTAAAAGAAACATATACATCTTCACGTGTCCTTACATATTACTGAGTATAATCCTCACATAAGTATAAAATCAGTATAACTTGATGTAAATAGAAGATGCATATTAATACATGATACAAAATAAGAATTAAATTTTAAAATAGTTTGCCCACATGACACTTAAAATAGTCATGTATTCCACCAAGCAGATCCCACCTTGTACCCTATCTTTGGAAACATTGCCTTACACGGTATGATAATAAACTGATATGTTGTGGTACAGAAGGAAGGGTCAAACACGCTAACCATATGGTAGCTTTGGGAGAACAGGACCAAGAAGGCACAGCAGGAAATAGAAAGAGAACCTGGACCCCAGAAAGGAACAGAAATGAATGAAGTGACTACAGGGAAGGTAATGTATATAAAGATGTTTTAATATGTATGTAACATTTCAATAAATCTCAATGCCTCAAGGCAAACAACAACAACAAAAAAAAGAAATCAAAAAAACAAAACCAGATTGACTAAAAATATTTGCATTGAAGATGACAAAGGTTTATATTTGTATTAAGAAAAACCTAAAGACAAAGGACATAGATAAAAATTCACATGATTAGATTTACAAAGAATAAAGAAATGGATATTGTTAATAATCAGAAAAATGCATATTAAGGCAACAGTCAAGCTCCATTTTCCCATTTAAATATAATAATATGTGTTTGTCATGTTGTTATGAAGGTAGCATAATTAACATAGGCCTTTTGAAAAGCAACTTGATAAAAACCAACAAAAAGTGTTCATAGACTCTGACTTAGGAAACAAATTCCTGGAAATATATACATCAGAAATAATTCAAAAGAAATAAATGCTTCAAGCAGAAAATATTCATTTGTATTAATTAAAAGGTAGAAAGCCAGAGGTAATCTAGTAGACAAACTCAATGAAATTTATAGGAAATGAAAAGTTTTAATTGACAATGTACCAACATAGAGAAAAAATTAGAAAATTTTAAGTGAAATAAATAGGATATTTAGGTAAATTAAAACCTCATCTATACAGAAATATGAGTTCTTCTAAGTAATGCCTGAATGAACATCTGAATAACCAAACAGTGTATATGTCATGGTGGTATGATTGTAGAATGAGTATATTTTTTTTCTAGAATTTTTATTAATTATTCTATAATAATGTTTGTAAAATTTAAAAAGATAAAATGTTACTTAATTGGATAAAATACCAGAATGGAAAATCAGGAGTCCCAGAATCTGGTTCAGTTTTGTCATCTTAGTGCTTCATGCATTTCAGCTTTTCATATATAGTATAAAGGGATTCACCTAGTGTTTTTCAAGTTGTAAGGGCCTATGACCTAACTCTGTTAAAATCTAACTAGTTATCCTACTTGACTCAGTAAAGCAAACCATCTACCTTGCTTTCCAAATTAGCCTATTACCTTTTCTTTCTAGAAAGAAGTCTATTCCATTCACTTAATAATATTTGTTGACTCTTTACCTTTGGGTAAAATCATGTGCTAATACTTTGGAGGGGCAGCAGGAGAGGAGTAGGACTTAAATACATAAAACACTGCTCCTGAACTCATGAAACTTCCATTTTTGCTTGTTATGGAGGGGCAAGACGCAGGTTAGCATGTGATTAGGAAGTTTGGACTCAAAGAGGAAAGGTTATTACAGATGGAAGCATCAAGGACTTGACATGTGAGCCAAGTATCAAGGAATAAGTTCCATTTGGACATGTGGAGATGGGATCAGTGTGGATTAAGTTGGTCAGGCAAAGGAAACAGTATGAGCAAAGATAAGGAGCTAGGGAACTCAGGGATATGTGGAAACAGTTCCTTGCTTGGGTATATGAGAGAAGCATAGGTTGTATGAGAGAGGAGAGAGGAGAGGAGAGAGGGTGTTGGACTCTTTAGGGCCAGGGCTACCCTACATTGTAAAACTGTCTGAACAGCTGCTCACAGAAGTGATGGGAGGGGCTTTTTCAGCTGCTTGTCATGAACCCTAAAAGGTGTTCCATGTTTGAAGCTCAGCAACACAGCCATCATGACATGGGAGGGATAGAACCACCATTATGGAGTAAGGTAACCAAATAGATGAGTCCAAAGTCTTGTTCCTCATTCCCCACAAATTGTGTGTGGAATGCCACAGAACCAAAACAAACAAACAAACAAACGAAAAACCACATTCTCTACTGAGGATATTCAAAGCACCTAAAGAGTCTGGGTCTAGATAAGAAGTCTCTGTGCACAGGAATTAGGCAAGCAGAAAAAGAGTCAGTCTCAGCAGTGAGACAGTCCCTTTCTCTAAAAGGCCAGATGAAGTTGGTCTTAGCTCAAGGAACCAGACCTGACTCATTAATGCTTGGGGTCCTTTCTCTTTTACCTGTAATGAGCAGGTACCATCTTAGTAGGAAACAGGGGAGAGAAGACTGTATTGCCATAAGATCTTATCCAAACAAAAAGTGATTGTGATGTTAGGAATTCACATGTGTTACAGTTTTGTCCCTCCACTCCCCTCCCACTATGAAGAGCATAGCAGTTTTAGAAAATAAAGAAATCACATTTATGATGCACATCTGAGTATAGTACATAATTGTGTGACCCTGCTATGGAGATTTAAATCCTGGTGGCTTTATTTACTAGTTTATGATCACAAAGAAATTACTAAACTTTAAATTTCATTTCCCTCAAAGTGGAATAATGTCCTTTTAAATAGGAAAATCTCAAAAAGTGCTTTTAAAATTTATACTAGGGCGCCTGGGTGGCTCAGTTGGTTAAGCGACTGCCTTCGGCTCAGGTCATGATCCTGGAGTCCCGGGATCGAGTCCAGCATCGGGCTCCCTGCTCGGCGAGGAGCCTGCTTCTCCCTCTGACCCTCCCCCCTCTCATGTACTCTCTCTCATTCTCGCTCTCTCAAATGAATAAATAAATCTTTAAAAAAAATTAAAAAAATAAAATTTATACTAAATATTAATTTACAGGCTTACAATATGTCATGAATTACACCAAACCCTTTATAATCATTACTCCCAATTAACACTGACAAAATGGATTCTATTTTACCCCATTTTTACAGATGAAAGAATTGTGGCTTAGAACAATGATTCTCAATTTTAATGGAGAATTTTTTTAAAGTGTAGATTCTAACTCTGTACTTTTGGGTGGGAATGAGAGTCTGCATTTCTCACAAACTCCCAGATGATGCAGGTATTGCTGATCCAGAGACACACTGTGAGCACCACAGTCCTACAGAAGCTAGTAATTAACCAAAGTCACACAGCTAGTAAGTGATAGGGGCAGGGTTTGACCCCAATTTTGCCTAAGGCCCAAGCCTTTGTGATTATCTATTATGCTAACTCTATAAGGAAATTGAAATTCATTCACATAATTAAAACACAGGGGCCTTTGATCAATAATATGGAAGCTATTTAAGGCCTGATCATAAATCCATGGGTGTGCTAAAACTTGGAATATGTCAAAGCAGTGGGGAGGTTAAGCACATGGAACAAAGTGAGGTTTAAACAACTCTAGTTTCTTTTCTTTTACAACAGAAATGGCGGAGTCAGAATCAATCAAGGTACATTTGGCCCTTGAACAACTTGGGTTTGAACTGTGTGAATCCACTTATTATATGAATTTTTTTTCCCATAAATACACTATAGTACTGCAAATATATTTTCTCCTCATGATTTCTTTAATAACATTTTCTTTTCTCTAGCTTACTTCACTGTAAGAATACAGTATGTAATATATATAACATGCAAAATATGTGTTAATCAACTGTTTGTGTTTTCTGTAAGGCTTCCACTTAGTAGTAGGCTATTAATAGTTAAGTTTTTGGAGAGTCAAAAGTTATACATGGATTTTTGAATGTATGGGAGTCAGCGCTCCCAACCCCTGCATTGTCCAAGAGTCAACTGTGATTTCTAAACAATATATATTTGACCTTTTTTATATGTCACCACAGTGTGATGAATGCTTTGCTAAATACTATGGAATAATGTTAATAAATCAAAGAATATTATTAGGCTTCTTTCCTGCTTAACCTCTCTTTTGTGTTAGATTGAACTGTAGAGAGAATTACAAAGTAATTTCTAGTTATATGCTTGATTTCTATTCTAACAGGTCATTCTTACATTTAAGCTACTGCCTTAAAAAAATATGGTTTATCAAAGTTCCAGTAACAATTATGTGACAGATAAAATTATGTGCTGCTTTTGGAAAAATATATCATGTTATGGTGAATGCTTAGGAAATAAAAATCTTATAGTTCTTAGAAAGATGATATTCCAAACCACAAGGAAGCATTAGAGTAAGAAGCATTTTTTCATTCAACACATTTTATTAACTCTAAAATATCTATGTTTCTGGGTTTTCTGAAGTACCCATAACTTTAGAGAATTTAGCTTAATCCACTGTATGTAAGAGTGGATTTATTTTGTCAACTTAGACTGTAAAACGCTCTAATCATCTGAAATGACTAAATCAATTTATCAGCCTTCTGCCAGAAGGAAGAATTTCCTTTCTGGTAAAGGCCAAAACTTGTCATTATCAAAAGTTTTTGAGCTTTAACTCAGAATTACTACATATATAAAGTTGTTTCTAAAGCAGCCCAAAGGTGATCTCAATGCTATTGAACTCAGAAATGATGATGGCCAAAGATGTAGGAAGACAAATGTTAGACTGCAGAAGTTAAATTACAATAGTACTACTAAAATTTTGCATAATAAAATTTCCAACGGCAGATCATCTAGACAGTCTTTAAAGATGAGATTTCTGGGACAGGGCCTCAGGAAACTCTCCCAGGTGATTTGGATGATTAGCCAAATTCCCAGAGGTTTGAGAATCTCTGAAGATCGTTTTATATCTAATTAGAGCCTCCCAATAATCTGAGAAGTAATCTGGACAGGCATTATTTCCATATTATATGAATGTGCAAGAAGGCAACCACAGACCCACTCAGAAAGTTGACCCAAGTTCACAGAGCTGACCACGATGTTGAAAGGAAAATAGAAGATATCTTCTGGTTCCAGATCTAATGTTTTTCTCTGCCTTAACATTTTTTAAAAAGATTTATTTATTTATTAGAGAGAGAGAGAGAGCACGAGTGGGAGGGGCAGAGGACGAGGGAGAGAGAATCTGAGGCAGATTCTGCACTGAGCACAGAGCCCCACGTGGGGCTCAGTCCTACGACACTTAGAATACAACCCCAGCTGAAACCAAGAGTTGGACGCCCAAGTGACTGCACCACCCAGGAGTCCCATTCCTCTAAACGTTTTAAGCTGCTAGACTAAGCTATTCCTTTGACAAATGTCCCAAAGTAGAAACTTGAGGGAATAGGGAAGTGGAAAAGAGAATATAATCAATGGCGCTATCAGTGATTAATATGTTGTAATTTGTATGCATTTGATTACTGTTGATATGAGATATATTTCATGAATCCCTAGAATGAATAGGAAAAGAATTTTCTATAAAAGGATCATATCTTAAAACATCTTAATAATTACTTTCAGCATCTGTACTGTATGTTCTATACATTAGGTTATCTATAATTTAGGACAATTTGTGTTGTCTTTACTCCCATGGTTTGAGGATTATGGCTAGGGACCTAGGATGGGAGGATGGCTAGCTGGGCATGTGTGGGTCCCTATGGCCAAGGCTGGCTGAGGAGGAGGAGCCTTACCTAAACTTTGAGTACACCAAATCCTAGAGAGGGAATAAAGTTGAGAGTAGCAGTTAAGCAGGAAGAGTATGTGGGCAGGGATTTTTCTGCAGTCTTGGTGAGAGAACTGCATTAAAGAGGCAGGGGAATGGAAAAGAAGGGATAGGGTAGGATGCTGGATGTAGATACATGCTGCAGGAACTTGCTATATAACCACAGTGACTCCTGTACTAGATTAGAATTTCAGGAACCGGATGATGCTAATACAATTAATGTAAACAAAGTCCAGAGAAAGATGTTCACCCTGGAGATAATGCTGATTCAGTTTTAGACACTGAATTTAAGGTGAATCCAGGAGAGCCAGATAGTGATGCCAAATAAGCAGCTGAAATATGGAATTGGAGTATGCCAGAGAGATTATGTTTCCAATTTAGAATTTGGGAGTCACCCACATGGAGGTGACAGTTAAAGCAGGAATAAGTTGACTCAGCAAAGGAAAAACTGAAAAGAGAAGCAGCTTGAATAAAGAACTTTAAGGGATATCTAGAAGATAGAAAAAAGCGGGACAGTCCTGGGAAATAAAGGAGGATAAATTAGAAAGGTGTGAAAAGCATGTGTCCAGTGTCATGGAAATTATATCAAAGCAGGCAAGTTTCAAAAAGGACACACTAGCATCAGGTGCCTAGAGAAGTCAAGAGAAAGAGCACTGAGAGAAGGTCATCGGAGGATTTCAGTGACAAGGGGTGGGGTGTAGGGGCATAAAGTTATGGGTCTGACACCCATAGACTGTGGAGAATTATAGAGAGATCAAAGAGATCAAATAGTTCAGTTTTTTCTTTTTCCAGTTGAGAAGAGTAGGGGAGAAAGAAACTAAGTGTTTTACTCAAAATCAAATCTAAGACCTAGGCCTAAGCATCTCACCTGTATACTTTATGCTTGCATCTATTCAACTATACCTGAGATGTCCTATTCCAACCTGTGGATGCATGTATAGACTTATAAGTATTTCCAATGTCAAAAATCATCTGCTACATTTGGCCCAACTGATATACAAAGCCATGCAAAAGCTATTTACTGTGTTATTTTGGTAAACTCGGTCTTTCAGTAATACGATGCGTGTATCAAGCATATGTACATGTAAATAAAGAACAGTGGTTATGCAGGGGTCTGCAAGATTGATAGATTTTAAAAAGATTGATAAATCAGTTCTTAACTGGATGGTTTGAACCAATAGTTATAGCATTATTTCAGGCTCAGGGGTTATTAACACATCAAATCTTGGCTTCAAATATCAATAGAATGAACCAAATATTTGTTTGGATGTTCTTGTTGCTTTTATCTCTGAACCTAGCAAAGTGCCCTAGCACAGAATCCCAATGAATATTTAATAAATGAATTAATAAATGTGCAAAGATACCTGATTTTTGTTAGTCTTAAGATTATCTTGAGAAAAATAGCAGAAATTGGTAAGATAACAATAGTCAAGCCAACAAAACATCTACTTGAGCTGGTTGATAATATTGAGTCAACAAGAATTTATTGTGCACTTACCATATTTCCAGAGCACAGCAAGTACAAAGAGTGTCCCTTTTCCAGGGCTCAGAAGCAGGCAAATGAATAATTCCATTCCTGTGATAACTACTGTAACCACTATGGGGAGATTTAATAAGATCTAGGGAATCTAGATCCCTAGATCCTCCTTCAGGACTCCAGGCAAGATTCCCTGGGAGAGGTGACATTTCAGCTGTTTGCTACTGGAGTACTTTAGCACATCAAATAATACTGAAGCATGAGGAAAAAATTGTCAGACCAATCCTTGGGTAGAAAGAGGGTATTCCAAGAAGACAGAACAGCATATTTGCAGGTACGGAGAAAAAAAAAGACACAAAGTTAACAGTTATTAAACGCTAAATAAATGCCAGGAATTTGCAAAGTGCACGAGCTTATTTGCTTCTTACAAAAATTCTGCATATTTTTCTTTTGGAGCTGAGAATATGTAGTCTCAGAGAAGTTAAATAATTTTCTTAAAACTACACAGCTACCAAGTGAATTGCCAGGATATGAAATTAAGTCAGACTGAGCAGGTAGGCCACAAGCTTAACCACTAAGGTATTCTACATCTGCATCAGAATAACTAAGTGGTTCAGGAAAGCCAGATCCCAGTGTGCCTGCATTAGGTAGTAAAGGAAGAATGAAGGCGGGGAAATCGGAGGGGGAGACGAACCATGAGAGACTATGGACTCTGAGAAACAAACTGAGGGTTCTAGAGGGGAGGGGTGTGGGGGGATGGGTGAGCCTGGTGATGGGTATTAAAGAGGGCACGTACTGCATGGAGCACCGGGTGTTATACGCAAACAATGAATCATGGAACACTACATCAAAAACTAATGATGTAATGTATGGTGATTAACATAACATAATAATAAAAAAAAAAGAAAGAAACGACTGGAAAGACAGATTGCAGCAGAAGGTTAAGAGCTGAGTGTGCTAAGAATTTAGCGATTTTTCCTGAGGGTAATAGGGAGATGTTGAAGATTAAGGCAGAGTAATGAAATGATTGCACTGGTATTTCAGAATGATTGCTTTCTATATACATACAGTGCATTGGAGGGAGAGCAAGCATAGGGGATTGCCTCAGAAGATGTTAAAGACAAAAGTAGTAATGAACTAAAGAGGGAGCAGCCTAGATTGAGAGATGAATGGAGACTGGATATCTAGGATGTAGAATCCATAGAACTTGGAAGCTTGTTGGTGTAAAATGAGAAGATAAGAGGCATTGAAGATGGCTCAAATATTTTTCCCTTGGTCAGTTGGTTAGTTTAGAGCTTTATTAACCAAAATGAGAACCACTACAAAAGGACATTTTACCAGAAGAAAATGAGCTCTGTTTTAAACATGTTTTCGAAGTGAAAAATATCAAATAGACAATTGGACACAGTATACTTTCTGGTTTATGCTCTTCCTCCTTTGCATTCTTATCTCTCATCAGTCTGCCTTTGCGCTTCACATTCCATCCCTTCTGAGCCTGGGCTTCTCTAAAGGAGCCCTACTGTTTCAATCCTGGGTGTTTGCATATGCTGCTAGATTATCTTGGCCTTCCCATAAAAAGGGGGCCCTCTGAGTACTTCATGCATACATCTATTAAAATTCATCACATTTTATGGTTATGTTTACCTGTCTGCCTCCTTCATTAAAAATCAGCCTCAAAAAAACAAAAAAAAATCAGCCTCAAGGAAGGGGGTCCTGATTTAATCACTTCTGATTAAAATTGTTATTGGTATATAACAGGTGAGCATGTTGGTTGAACTAATAAATTGCTTTAGGAAGGACTAGAAAGACAGATATGAAGTCATCAATACATAGTTACTTTGATAAAAGTAATCTTTGTTATAAGAACAATTGAGCATCATAGTTGAGGGCATGACTCTGGGACAAGACTACCTGGAATTGAATCTTAGTTCCATAGCTATCAGCTTTGTGAATTTTGGACATGTTGTTTAACCCGTTATTTGGTTTCCTTATCTGTAAATTGGGGATAATAGTATTATCTATTCATAAGGTATTTGAGACCACTATGTAAGTTAGTATATATAATGTATAACAATGTCTGATACATTAGAGACCTCAAACATTAGCTATTAATTTCCTAATTGGTCATGATGGGTTTTAGTCATATGGTAGACATTAGTCACAGATTTTACTTTATTTCTCTCTCTCTTCCAAGAAGACTGTCTCCCTTTTCTTAGGATCTAAGAGAAAAAAAAGTTATACACTTAATAATGAAAAATGCTCTTTACCACCCAGCTCTGAGGGAAGTAGAATTTAGGCTACTTTCACTTAGATAAAAGGGTTGTCATTACAGTGTAAATATTATCCTATTAATCTTCACACCAGTCTACCAGATAGCTGGATGATAAATATATCTTTTAAAATGTACTGATGCAAGAGTTATAGGAGTCAATTACATAATTTAAAAAATTAATGCGAGATAGGTAACAGATCTGTACTTATTTCAAAATAAATGCTTTATTTCTGAACTCGTGCTTTCTTAAAGTATTTTCTTACTAGTCACCAAAGATCACATTTCTCAGCAGACTTGAATGAGGTTTATATCATTTTTAAAAGATATTGATTACATGTGCTATATTATAGTTTATTTTTTTATAATTAAAGAAGATATGAGGATTTATGTTTAGTGTCACTTTTCATACCCATGAAGAGTTCCCAATAGTATGCAAATGAAGAAATCTGGACACTTTAAAAGATATAAAAAAACAACTAACTAATATTTCTCTTTTTACATGTTTATAACAATGGATGTGGGCTATAAGAATAGAAAGTTGAGAAATTTCAATGCAATTATAATTAGATTAAGATTTTAACATGTTCTTCAGATTAGTGATTTATTCATAGTTTACATGTAGTTCTGTGGAGGGTGCCTCTTGACAACAAATTCATTTAATAATATCATTCTGCCTGACCCAGTAGTAGATCAAGATGTTCTATTAAAATACTAGCCCTATGTCAAATTATTAATACATTTTAAATAAAAAACATTGTACTCTGTATCTAAATTTGAAGAATTTACCACTTATTGGATGTATTATTTTGACATTTTTGATGAAATATAAGCACTAAAATTACTGAAAAATAACCGATTGGCTCATTTTAACTACATAAAACAGTAAAATAGAAGATTGGTCGGTCTATTTTTTTATACTCTAAGTGTTTTACTCTGAATAACAAATCAGTCCTCAAAAATTCTAAAGAATCAGATAAATGTAAATATCTTCAATTTGGAGAAGAAACAAATTTAGTTTTTTTTGTCTACAAAGAGATCCATTGAACACGTCCAAAAGTATTAAACTTTTCAGATGGATGTTTCTGATATTAGATGATTACATTACCATTACAAAAAAAAAAAGCAAAACCCAGGCAGTTGTATAATATTTCAGGTCTGTTTTTTATGAAAAATATGTAAGAATACTATGTTGGGGACAGCAAAAGTCTGCTAGACCAGACAGTAAACATTTTAACATTGAATTTCAATGGACTATTGCAGCAGTGTTCACTTAAACCTATCAATCTATTTACACACAAATTCACATCATTATGAAATTGTTATCACTAGACCATTTGTCTTAATTTATTTGCTATTATTTTTAACATTTGGAGAACTATTTCATTTTTAAAATTTGACTTAAATTCAATTAATGAGCATATAGTGTATTATTAGTTTCAGAGGTAGAGTTCAGTGATTCATCAGTTGCATATAACACCCAGTGCTCATTACATCATATGCCCTCCTAAATGCCCATCACCCAGTTACGCCATGCCCCCCCCCACCTCCCCTCCAGCAACCCTCAGTTTGTTTCCTATAGTTAAGAGTCTCTTATGGTTTTTCTCCCTATCTGATTTCATCTTATTTTATTTTTCTCTCCCTTCCCCTATGATCCTCTGTTTTGTTTCTTAAATTCCACATGAGTGAAATCATATGATAATTGGCTTTCTTTGACTTATTTCACTTAGCATAATACCCTCTAGTTCTATCCACAACCTTGCAAATGGTTAAGATTTCTCTTTTTTTGATGACTGAATAGTATTCCATTGTATATATACATATACCACCTCTTCTTTACCCATTCATCTGTCGATGGACATCTTGGCTCTTTCCATAGTTTGGCTATTGTGGACATTGTTGTTATAAACACTGGGGTGCGGGTGCCCCTTTGAATCACTATGTTTGTATCCTTTGGGTTAATACCAAGTAGTGCAATTGCTGGGTCACAGGGTAGCTCTATTTTCAACTTTTTGAGGAACCTCCATACTGTTTTCCAGAGTGGCTGTACAAGCTTGCATTCCCACCAGCAGTGTAAGAGGGTTCCCCTTTTGGAGAACTATTTCAAAAGAGAATTTGCTCAGATAAAGGTCCCTTTCACGAAAGAATATCCTTGGACTAACTTAATGGCTTAAGGTTTTCAATGGGAAAAAATGGTGATTTTTTAATGCACAATTACTGTCCAACAATCAAGGTGTCAAATAGGCACAAAGTGAAGTATCACTTAAGTAGGAAAGAATAGAATTGGCATAAAGAACAAAAACTCCACCCTGAAGGCTAATTCTAGAAATATAAATTTAGATAGAATAATGACAGAGAAAATTAAACTTTTGAGAGCTAGAGAAAAGGCTAGCAATAACCTATATGACCCAGTTTCCTAAAGGATGCACTAGGGACTTCAAACTCTGACTAATGCTTTAAAGTCTTACTATATTTTGTAAAAGCATCTGCTCATTATTAAGCAAGCATTAGAAAATTAGTAAGTCAATACTCTAAAATTAGAAAAGAATATGATTTAAAGCAGTGATATATGTCTTTTCTTCATAATATTTAAGAAATAAAAGGAAAATCAGAAGGGAAGCCTGTGAATTTCCATTTTGGGGAGCTTGTGAATTGGATATTCTAAAACACACTCCCACTTAAAAAAATTATTAATGATGAGGACAATATAATAACAATGGTTTAAAATGCCTATCTGAAAGTACAAGAGAATAGGGAAATCCCTAGGATCAAAAATTAAGATGTTGGAAAAACACAGTTAAAGCCACAGCTCTCCTTTGACAGCCTTTGCCAATACTAGCCCTTGTATTTTAAATTTTTTTAAAAGATTTTATTTATTCATTCGAGACACAGAGATACAGAATGAGAGATAGAGAGAGCATGAGCAGGTGGAGAGGCAGAGGGAGAAGCAGTCTCCCCGCCAAGCCAGGATCCGGACATGGGGCTCCATCCCAGGACCCTGGGATCATGACCCGAGCCAAAGCCCTTGCATTTTAATGATTGCAAAGAAAACAAAAGACAAGGATACATAGTCATGCACGTAAGTTGGAATTGAGTCACCACCAAAGCCAGGATCCTTGAAAAGTTATTTTTTAATATAAAGGGTGAGGGAAGAGTCAAAGAAAAAGTGGTGGAAGACAGGGAAAGGTACCTATCTCAGCCTGTGTTCTGGAGAGAAAAGTGATTCCCTTGATAAATTAAAACCATAATTCTACCTTTGGATAGGTTTAGAATTTGAACTTTTGCTCTCTGGCTGGTTCTTTTACTCTCTGGTTTGTACATAAGATAATGAGTTAACTGATAGATTAATAGAACTCTTGAGTTCATGGAAGTGAAAACAAACATCTCTATAGAACCAGGCCTTGCAGTATTCCCTTAGATTAAGATTGGCCAAATGAAAGTTCACGGTCTGAAATTATGGAAGTCATCAAGTGAGTCTTGGAAAGAACAACTTTCAAACAATTAGATCCTCAAGTACTTCTGATATTTCTGAATTATTGGAAGCCTAATATAAAATATATGTGTTAGAAATGTTTATAAAATAGAGTACACAAAACATGAGCAAAAAAATATAAGATGTTATGAATGATTGTATAGGAGAAATAAGAGTCTTGCATGTAGCAGAGACAGTGGGAAAGGAGAGATTAAAAGGCATTTTGGGAACTGAATTTAATGAGGGAAACAGGGGTATCAATTTTTATGTCTTCTTATAAAAAATGCTCTGCATTCTCAGTGAAATCCTTCCATTACTCTAGACTCTATGGTATGCATATGTGATTGTTCTGACTTCAGAATCTAATCCTTTGCATGCTTCTGAATGATTCTGTCTTTTCCTCATCTCTGAGATCTATCCTTCTTGATTTAGATTAAAAAGTATGCCCAAAATAATAAGAAAAACCTCTAAACTGATTTTGGGAATGACTGAAGTCATATAGTTCTGTCTCAACCATATTCCAAGAGCAACACTAAAGTCCAGACAACTACTAAGATATTTTACATTGTTTCCTAGACCAGTGCTCCTCAAAATGTGGTCCACAGACAAGTGTAAATCTGTGAAATGTTTGTTACTTGTCAGGAACAAAATGAAGAGCACATGACAGAATGTAAGTCAAATATGTTACTAAGTACACTGTGTAGTTAAGCTGACATTTCTTTATAACAAGACTTTTTTTTTTTATTGAAGTATAATTAACATATAGTGTTAGTTCCAGGTATACAATGTAGTGATTCAACAATTCTATACATTACCCAGGGCTCATCATGATAAGTGTACTCTTGATCCCCTTCACCAATTTCACCCACCCCTGCTACATTCCCTCTGGCAATCACCAGTTTGTTCTCCATATTTAAGAGTCTGGGTCTTGTTGTGGTTTGTCTCTTTTTTCTTTGTTTTATTTCCTAAATTCCACATATGAGTGAAATTATTTGTCATTCTCTGACTGGCTTATTTCGCTTAGCATTATACCCTCTAGATCCATCCATGTTGTTGCAAATGGCAAGATTTCAATCTTTTTTTTTATAGCTGAGTAATATTCCATTTATTTTTACCACATCTTTTTTTTTTTTTTTAATACCACATGTTCTTTATTCATTGATCTATGGATGGACAGTTGGGTTGTTTCCATATCTTGGCTATTGTAAATAATGCTGTAGCAAACATAGGGTGCATATATCTTTCCAAATTAGTGTTTTTGTTTTCTTTGGTTGAATGCCCCATAGTGGAATTACTGGATCATATGGTAATTCTATTTTTAATTTTTTGAGGAACCTCCATAATGTTTTCTATAGTGGCTATACCAATTTGTACTTGCACTCAGTCTGTTCAAATTTTCTATTTATTCCCAATTCAGGTTTTGAAGGTTATATATTTCTAGGAATTTATCCATTTCTTCTGGTTGTCCAATTTGTTGGCTACAAAACAACTCTGAAAGCATATCATGCATCTTTTTTGACCACAACAGTATGAAACTAGAAATCAATCATAAGAATAAATCTGGAAAGAACACAAATACATGAAGGTAAATAGCATGCTACTAAACAATGAAGGAGTCACCAAAAAATCAAAGAGGAAATCAAAAAATACATAGACAAATGAAAGCACAATGGTCTAAAATATTTGGGATGCAGTGAAAGCTATTCTAAGAGGGATGCAGTGAAAGCTATTCTAAGAGGGAAAATTATAGCAATACAGGCTTACCTCAAGAAGCAAGAAAAATCTCTACCTAACCTTATACCTAAAGGAGCAAGGAAAAGAAGAACAAACAAAACCCAAAAGCAGTAGAAAAAAAGGAAATAAAAGATTAGAACAAAAATAAATGAAATAGAAACTAAAAAACAACAGACCAATGAAACCAGGAATTGGTTCTTTGACAAGATAAACAAAACTGACAAAATTTTAGCTAGACTAGACTTTAAAAAAAGAAAGAACTAAACATCAGGAAGGAAGGAGGACAACAACTGACATCACAAATTCAAAGGATTATAAGAGATTATGAAAAATTATACCAAGACTCTTGAAGATAACTGTGCCTTGGTTTATATCCTGGCACAGCCCCTTATCTGAGGACAGGCACCTTGAGTAGACTACCCTGGATCCTGCAGAACTTAGATATGCTTGGCACACTGTACATGTTCAGTAGGTTTTTGTTGAACGAGAACTTTCACTCAATGCCCAGTGTTGTAACATGCAAAATTTAACAGGAGGGATTCTTACATCAACATTTCAATACTATACTACTACCTAATGCATCTGGCAATTAAGGTTGTTAAAATCCTTTAAGAGGAACAATTTTTAAATACCCTCAAAAGGAATATTGCATTCAAAATATTATGGCTAATTCATCTGATTCAAGGTATTTATTTCCAAAACTAATGACCTGTTCACTGTGGCACAATTGTGCCATGCTTGTTATTAAAAGCAAAGAAGCTAAATATTATCCCACTAAGTGAGAACTTGGTCCTTATTGCTATTTGCTTGATCAGTGACAGACAGCTGTTTCATCTGAGTGTCTTACACTCAGATGTGTGCCGTTGAGATGTTTTTTATCTATGCATGTGAGGATAATAAGACAATTCTACCATAAAAATACCTAATTGTCCTTCCAGTTCCCTTCCAGGGGGAATTTTTGAGGCTTTAAACTTTGCAGGGCTCTGGTATCCCACTTTGAGCTGTGGAATACAAAGACTATTTTAATTTTCAATATACAGAATAAGAGAGCTTTGGCTGATTTAAGATTTTTTAATTTGAAGTAGAGAAAGTGGCAACTCCTTTTAGTATAAAGCTATTGTGGTACAACTCACAGACATACTGTGGTTAATATATTAAATGAGAGAAATAGCTCACAGCTAAGATGGACATAGATAACTCTCTAGAGCAGACTGAGGTCAGCCATCCTATTATACAATTAATTAGCATTACTAATCCTGTAGAATTACAAGATAAAGGCTTTAAAATTGATAGAGTACCCATACTCCTTAGCTGCACATAGTGATCTTCCATAGAGTGTGAAAACAGGAGGGAAGAGAGCAACTTTACAATGGAGAAAACTGACAAACACTGCCATAGCCAGGTGCTAAGGACAACTTTGATAGTGATCAATCATGTTGATAGTATGTATCCTTGATATGAGATGATAAAAATGGCATTTTACCTTTCTAATCTTCCTCCCCAAAACTCAGCTTTATCATGAGAAAAACATCAGACAAATCCAAATAGAGTACATTCTACAAAATTCTACCTGACTAGTACTTCTCAAAACTGTCAGGATTATCCAAAACAAGCAAAGTTTAAGACATCACAGCCAAGAGGATTCTAGAAGATAACTGAATGTAATGTGTTATCCTGGATAAGATCCTAGACTAGAAAAAGGATATCTGGTAAAAAAAACAAAGGAAATTTGAATACAGACTTTAATAAATAACAACATATTAATAGTGATTCATTAATAATTACAAATGTACCATACTAATGTAAGATGTTAATAATGGGAGAAACTGAGTGCAGGGTATACAAGAACTCTCTGTATTCATAAATTTTCTGTAAATCCATAGCTGTTCTAAAATACAAAGTTTGTTTAAAAAGTCAGTAGAGAGGGCGCCTGGGTGGCTCAGTCATTAAGCGTCTGCCTTCGGCTCAGGTCATGATCCCAGGGTCCTGGGATCGAGTCCCACATCGGGCTCCCTGCTCGGTGGGAGGCCTGCTTCTCCCTCTCCCACTCCCCTGCTTGTGTTCCTGCTCTCGCTATCTCTCTCTCTGTCAAATAAATAAATAAATAAATTCTTTAAAAAAAAAAAAAAAAGTCAGTAGAGAGAAATCACTCACTATATATGTCATAATAATCGAAATGACTTGAGAGATTGCAATCAAAATTTTAAATATCAAGAATTGGTTATACAAGAGATGGAAGAGCTAAGAAACCAGAGAGAAAAGAGGTGGAAGCTGCTACCACTCCGAGGGCTGGAGGGTGGCATTAGCAGAGCTCAGGGGCTGGCCGCCAGAAGAAGCTGGAAGAATAGAGGGTCTCCATTGAGAGCTGGGACCACAGAAAGAAGGACCATCTGGTGGGAAACTGCATTGAAACCATGAAAAAAAGTCAGATGGTACAGAAAGAAAAGAGAACAAATATTCTGGCTCATCCTCCCCTTCTACTTTCTAGTCTTTGGCCAGGGCCTCCCATTAACTAACCCACCTAGAAGCTGGGGGCAGGGGGGAGATGAAGCCTGGGAAATACAGTTATTTGAGATAGAGAACTTCTTTTTTTAAGATTTTATTTATTTATTTGAGAGAGAGAGAGAGAGAGTGAGAGAGAGAGAGCCAAAGAGGGGGTAGGGTCAGAGGGAGAAGCAGACTCCCTGCTGAGCAGGGAGCCCGATGTGGGACTTGATCCCGGGACTCCGGGATCATGACCTGAACTGAAGGCAGTCGCTTAACCCACTGAGCCACCCAGGCACCCAAGACAGAGAACTTTTTACTCACTTCTTAGTCTCAGTTTTTAAAAATGTGTTTTCCCTCTTCTATTATTCAGGATTAGCATTTCTCTTCATAAGCAGTTTTACTTCATGCACTTTATGTTCTTTAATCAATCGTGAAAATTTCTTGAATTATGTTTCCTCAAGAGCTCAGTCACCTCATTGTGGAAAACAAATGTCAAAAAATTTGCTTAGCTTAATATAAACATCTTGAAACAGAAGTTTTGAAAAAAAATTTGCTCTTCTGCTCTTTCTTTGAAATAGGGAAAAGCAGAGGAACTCAGTGATCAGAGAAGCAGTTGAACATTATGAATTTTCCAGTATGGCCAAACATATTCAATGTCTGGGATTAATGAGTGTTTTGCAAGAGAGAAAGTGTATGACTGGTTTTGATGGGTAGAGCACCTCAGGAAGAATAAGATGCAAACAGCTTCTTTGATGGTTGTGTAACTTAAAGTTACAAGATGTTCCAGTTTTGCCAAATTTTTAAGTTTAAGACTGAGGAAATATTATACCATCCATGATTTCTAGCTTAAGCTTTCAGTTGAGAAACTGAGTGGGTTATGTTGTGATTCACCATATCTAAATCAAGACAAGGTACTTAGAGGAAGAACTTCTTTCCTGCCGTGTTTGATGTCATTATCTTCCCAGAATCCTTTTTGGAAAATCTTGGAGTTTTTTCAACAGAAGGAATTCCTTATGCTCCAGAAAATTGAAGATAAAGTTAATTCTAGGGAACCATAGTTAAAAATAAATAAAAGCCAATGCCAAATTAGAGATTTAAGTATACAAAACTAGGCATACAACCAATAACAAGTCCAATGGCACTGTTATATATTTAATTCAAAGATTGTTGTGTTAGGTATCCATGAACTGAAACACAAATTTAAAGGTATGTTTTCTTTCCCTGGAGGCTTAAGTCTGGCAGTGAGGGCAAGATGCTGAATTTACTCTCAGAATTAATTCCAGCCTCATATGCCATGGGAAGTTTAACAACATGATTTAATCAGAATGGCTGTGATTCCCCCAAATTAAGAGAAAATAAATGAACTTTACTATCATGTCCAGGACAGCAAGCACCAACCTCATGTGGGTAAGAGTAGGGGGAAGAGTATGTACAGTAGCAGAGCTATGTATGATCTTAATCAGAGCTATGAGAGGAAAAGCAGAATGGGTACCTTATAACTGCTTACTGAGAGGTAAGTCTAATATTAGCTATCAACAAGACTGATATGTAGCCTAAAATCTCTTCTACTGGAAAACTTAATCTTAGTATACAAATAATGACTTTTTCTACTTTTGTTCCCCTGACTCCAAAGAGTATGTCATCACACAAACTAAAGATATGTTAAATGTTCTCGCTAGAAGATGTTTCTCTTCCTAAAATCTCTAAAGAGAGCTTTTGGCTCTTCACTTTTCCCATCCATCCTACATACTGCTTCCAGCTTAATCTACCCAAAAAAGTAAGCAAACAAAACTGTTTATATACTGTGTAAAACCCCTAGACTTAGAGGAAAAAAAATCATTTCAATCTCTATCATATTGTAACATATATTACATTTTTGTCTTCTCATTCTGGGTACTAGAATTGTGATTGCATTTGTTGATCAGAGTCAGAGTCCCAGCTGTTGACTCTTTCACAACTACCTGTCCTAGAGGTGGGGAAGACACTCTAAATGTCTGGAAACTCTGGAATGAACAAGAATGGGGTTTTGAAAGTCTGGGAACTGGAATCCTTCCAAAGATCAGAAGCAAGGGAGCTATTATGGCAAAGAATAGGAGATGGGTGGGGTGCCTGGATGGCTCAGTTGGTTAATCATCTGCCTTGGAGCCCGGAGTCAGGCTCCCTGCTTGGCAGGGGAGTCTGCTTCTCCCTCTCCCTCAGCCCCTCCCCCTGCTCATGCATGCTCTCTCTCTCTCCCTCTATTTCTTAAATAAAATCTTTAAAAAAGAAGAAGAAGAATAGGAGATGGAAAGCCTTGCCAGTGGAGCTAAACCAGAAACGGTATAGGACAGTGATAATCCAAATGCAGGGGAATGGTCAAGAGGCTAGTCCAGAAAGGGCAGAAGGCAAAGATTAAAGTCAGTGAATTCATTAAAGCCATGAATTTATAACCATCTCCAGCAAAAATAAGTAAGGATCAAAACTTTGTGTATAGGCAGGGGTGAGATAGAAAGAGCAGCAGGTATAGTGGGCAACAGATTGCCAGGCAAGAAATGGTGAAAGGCAAAGGGGAAGCCTGAGCACTCGCTTCAGACAAAGTTTGCATTTGAGGCTTGCTTTTATGATAGGCAAGTACAGTGGTTCTCAAAGTGTGGTCCCAGACCAGCAGCGATGGGATCACCTGGGGCTTGTTAGACATGTAAATTCTTGGGCCAGTCTCAGAACTACTCAGTCAGAAACTGGGCCTCCGGTCATGGGCCTACAGTTTGTGCTGTAATAAGCCCTCCAGGTGATTCTGATGTTTACTAAAATTTGAGAACCACTGGATTAGTAGGTGAGACTAGTTTAAAAGCAGGAGGCAGAGTGCACTATAGAAAAGCCTGAAGAGATTCTTTTACTTGGAAATTTAAATAATTTCTTATTACAAAATAAAAAATTCCATTTATTAAATGGAAGCTTCTCTTTGTCCCTTCTGATCCACTCCACTCTTCTACCCTGCTCTGTGTCCCAGAAAGGAAAAGCTGTTTTGATTAGCATCACGGGGCTCCTGGGTCCTTCTTGTATTCAGCTCATGGGGAGCTCCAGCAGGACAATGAAAAGAGAAAAGGTAATGAGCTCAGTTTATCTGGTTCCCTCTCTGTTGGGTTGCCATGGGCTGCCTGTGTCCTTTGATCAAGGCGTTTCTCTTCTCAGGGTGTTCTTGCTCCAAGGTTCTCTTCTTCCAGCTCCTAGTAGCAGCTCCCCCCCACCCCGGTTCCCCCTTGGGCCTTGGGGCGGGGGCAGTTTCCATGCTACTGTACTGTACTAATATGTACTGTAACACTATTGCCTTTGGCTCCCACACAACTCACCCAGACCTTCGTAGAATAAGCTTTTCAAATAAACAAATTTGGCAATGATCTCTCCCCAAATTGACCAAACTACAGTGTTTTACGTGTTTTTTATTGGGACTTTGCAGAAGACTCATGTACCTCCTCAGATTCCCTAAACCCTCAGCTGCTTGCTCTCTTCCTCAGTTCCCTCCATACCCAACCATCTCACTGCTAGGACCTCTGCTGCCTATGACCAACCAATCACCTACCCTAGGAGAGTGTGTGTGTGGGGGTGGTACTATGGAGCCCTTTCCCTTTGGAACAGTTAGGCTGACCAGCAACATGCCCAGAGTTTCTGATTCCTGCCACCACTTCTGAGCTTCAATGAAACACCATATGACAGGGATTGAAATATGGCATCCCAGATAACCACAGAAGGAACCAAATAGTGAAATGAAATCCAGAAGTTGAAGGTAGTTGACCAATGGGAAGTGGAAGAATGGAGGGAGCTAGGCAGATTAATTCCCTCTCTTCCAGGGACTGCTCTGAGGCATGGTTTTTCCAGGCACTGAAAAAAATCTCCCAGGTTAAGCACATGTACCTCCCAAAAAATATGCTTGGTCTCTTAGTGGCTCATGGTGGAGTGGCAGCCAGCAAGTTCAAGTATAACTTCCTAACACTTATCATTTTTCTTAGCCTCACTTTCACCTCTCCCATTTTGCTGCCTTGGGTTTGCAAAGTCCAAAAGAATATATAGTGCTTTCATCCTAGCCTAAGGCTCTATGATGTAGAGATCCCTGTTTAAAACATGCCCTGACTACTAACAATAGGTAACATAACCATCAACAATAAAGTAAAATAGCATGCACATCCAAATGGCCAGGTGGTAACTTCCTTGCCTTTCTGACTAGTTAATATGGACTCTACCAGATGAGGCTAAGGAATGTCAGCCCTGTTCAAAGTTTCCTGATCTTCACTGTCCTATGTTGCATGATTACTAGTCTTTTGTGCTCTATGCTGTCTTATTGGGCATGGATGCTTCCATGGATTCAGGTATTTATCCTGATTGCAGTGTGTTGTCAATTTCTTTGTATTTATTTAAAACCTGTGCATCAATATATAGCCTTTATTAACTGATTAGTAAGATGAGGTTAAAGTTGCCACCACATCAGATTGCGGAATGATAAAGAATCATATCATTGCCAAAAGTCTTCAGATTAATCCATAATCCAGCCTAGTCAACATAATGTTTGCTTTATATCTTGAAGTGTTTAAACTCTATCGACTATCTACTATAATTTTGTAAGAAAAAATTCAAAAGAAAGAATAAGGGAAAATTATATAATAAAGTTACACATTTTAAACAGTAAAATATAAGCTTACTAGGCATATGAGAAAATGTTACATAATTGCAGTGTCTGCATAAATAATGAGAGCCAGGATACGCGATTATTTAGTTGCTGTTGTTACCAATGTGTTTTTTGTTGTTTTTTTTTTTTTCAAATCATTATCTCATGCTTAAAAAAAGCACTACATTTCTCTGGATTTGGAAGTATAGTAGAAGGGTTATAATTGGGCTTTCTTTGATTACTTAGGATGCCAAGGAGTTTCAGGGCTGCGATTGTGAAGATCATTCATACTTAAAAGAAGAGGTAACATTGTATTTTGTAAACAATGGCATACTATGCAAATATAAGCTATAAATACCACTTATACAGATATTGGACAGTAATTAAGAAATGTTCAGTGTATGGCAATAATTGTTTAATAATTATTTAAAAAACAAAAACAAAAGAAATGCAGAAAGAAAATATATTAATTTATAAAGTTCTGTTGATTTCTTATTAATTGGTGAACCAGTGTGACAGCTAGTGCTTTACAAATCAGAACTATTATTTAGAACGCTGGTTTGCAAACTATGCCTCACTGAATCAGAGGTGTTTTCAGATTCTGAGTCAATATAGTATGCTCTCTCAAACATTTAAACCACCTGAAGAAATAGGTAACACTGAAGTTCTTAGAAAATATCAATTAAAAATACTACACTGCAATAATGATGTGGAAATGTAGGTTCACTGACTGTAGCAAATATACCATTCTGGTGGGAGATTTGACAGAGGGGGAGGCTATGTATATGTGGGCATAGGGAGTATATGAGAACTCCATACTTTCTGTTCGGTATTGCTATAAACCTGAAATTTCTATTAAAAAGCTAATTAAAAATGAATAAATGGGTTCCAGAGTGGCTCAATCAGTTGAACATCTCAGATTTCAGCTTAGGTCATAATTTCAGGATCATGAGATCGAGCCCCATGTTGGGCTCCACACTCGGGGTAGAGCCTGCTTGGGATTCTCTCTCTCCCTCTCCCTTTCCCTTTGCCCCTCCCTGCCCCTGTGCATGCTCTCTCTCCCTTTCTCTCTCTTAAAAAAAAAAAAGAAAAATTTATACTGCCTACTAAAATAGTTTGAAACTACAGGTCATGAATATTTTGGTTTTTACATTTGCCTATGAATCAATGGCTATTTTTAGAAATGAGCCTAAAAGCGGGAAGATTTTCCCTTAAGGCAGAGTTAAAAAAAAAAAAAAAAAAAAAGTAAAAATTGAAAAGTTTGTGTATATAGAAACAAGTCAAATTTAGAACAGAAGTAATATACAAACTAAGGTTGGAGCAGTTACATTTAGATGATGTAGTAGAAACAATACTTGGGGGAAAGTCTTCAATTTGATTACCCTGTCAGATTTTCTACCTTACTGATAAATAGTCCTGTTTCCACCTAAGGAATAAACAATAAAATCAAAAGACTGGAAAATTCCTGTATTACCTAGTGACCTAGAATTTTTACTGTTAATATTTATGATAAACATCTAAGCAATGAGCTCCAGCTTCAGTTGGAATAAAAATAGATGACATTTAATGAAATTAAACTAATTTTAATTTCAAATCTATTCATTAAGCAACTTAAATGACTATGTGAATCACTGTTAATTTATCTTTATCAAATCCTAATGAAACCTTCAAAGTACATTGAAATTTTGGTGATGTTACTTCATTCCAAATATTCTTCTTTTAATACAAGTTTTTATAGCTAGTCATTTTTAATAAATTATGTAAGTGCCTTGTTATCATTTAAAAATGACAACATAAAATACTATTGGCCCTAAATATAAATATATATTCACATATAAAATTTTATATACATAAATTTACATATTGTGTGTATATAAATATAAACAAGCATATATATATATATTTCATTCTAATTTTGCTACTTTTGCAGTATTTGCTCTGAAGGTGATTCCTTTTTTGGTTTTCTCTGAGGATGAATCTGAATTTGGACCTGGATTCTCACAGTTTACACAGAGCCTAATAGCATGTATTATTGATATTCAATAATGATCTACCATAATCTGTGTTCCTAATGACAGGTGCTATTCAGACGTACATGCTTATTTTACCTCTGGCACCAGAATGTGTTGTTGTGCTGATCTAGTGTATTCCCATGGCTCCTATGCCTAAATGCTTGCCCAAATTATGTGACTTTTCATGGCAAAACAAAAAAAGGCATAAATTGAAATAAAAGAGCCCATGTAAAAGAAAGCTAATCAATCCTTTTTAAAATAATTGTGTCTGCAGAAGAATAACATCTATATAGAAAAGCCCACAGATCATAAACGTACAGCTCATTGAGTTATCACAGTGTGAGAACCCACTCAAATAACTGTCATCTGTGAAGAAATAACCATTTAAATTAACTGAATAATCTGGGTTCCAGTTCAAGATGGTGACATAGGAAGACTCTGAACTCACCTCCTCCATTGAACACACCAAGCAAGTTACACCTATTAATAGAACAATTCCTCCTGAAGAACTGAGGGCTGACTGAACAGCTTCTGAAGAACCAAAGACAGAACGGCAAGAAAACAGCAAGACCATGGTTTAAAAAAATAACTAGCATATAAAGCCTCAGCTCCAAATAGCAAGTAAACATCACCAAACACACACAATCTGCACAGGGGACACCATACATAAGACCACTTCTTCAATGTCAGAAGTAGCCATTTCACTAGATACATAAAAACAAATCCACAGGAAAAAAAAAAAAACAAAACCAAATCCATAGGATCCATAGAAACTAACACAGAAAGTCAAGGAAAATTAAGAGGCAGAGGAATATGCTCCAAAAGAAAGAACAAGAAAAAACTTCAGAAAATATATTAAATGAAACAGGTAACTAATATGCCTGACAGAACAGATTATAAAGATACTCACTGGGCTGGAGAATAGAGTGGAAGAACTCAGTGAGGCCTTCAATAAAGAGATAGAAAATATTCAAGGGGCACCTGGGTGTTTCAGTCAGTTAAGCATCCAACTCTTGATTTTGGCTCAGGTCATGATCTCAAGGGCTTGGGATTGAGCCCCATGACAGGCTCCACGCTCAGCATGGAGTCTACTTGAGATTTTCTCTCTCCCTCTGCCACTTGCCCTGCTCATGCACTCTCTCTCTCTAAAATAAATAAATAAAATCTTTAAAAAAGAGAAAATATTCAAAAAAACAATAAGAGTTGGAACATACAATAACTGAAATTCCCACACTAGAGGGAATCAGTGGTAGATTAGAGGATGCAGAATTTACCAGCAATCTGGAAGACAGTAATGGAAAGCACACAAGCTGAACAACAAAAAGAGAAAAGAATTTTTTTAAAAGAGGATAGATTAAGGGATCTCTTGAACAACATCAAGTAAACAAACATTTATATTATAAGGGTGCCAGGAGAAGAAGAAAGAGAGAAAGAGGTAGAAAACTTATTTGAAGAAATAATAACTGAAAACTGTCCCTAACCTAGGTAGGGAAACAGACATCCAAGTCCAAGAAGCACAGAGAGTTCTAAACAAGATACATCTAAGGAGGTCCACACCATAGCATGTAATAATTAAAATGTTGAAGGTTAAAGATAAAGAATCTTAAAAGAAGCAAGAGAGAAACAAAAAGTTACCTACAAGGGAAAACCTATAAGTCTTTCAGCTGCTTTTTCAGCAGAAACTTCATAGGCCAGAAGAGAGTGGCATGGTATATTCAAAGTGCTGAAAGGAATAAAACCTACAACCAAGAATCTATGCAGCAAAGTTACATTCATATTTGAAGGAGAAATAGTTTTTCAGAGAAACAAAAGACAAAGGAGTTTATCACCATTAAACCAGCCTCATAAGAAATGTTTAAGGCACTTCTTTCAGTGGAAAAGAAATGGCCATGATTAGACATAAGACAAATATGAATGTTTGTGAACATATGAATATGAATATTTATGAACATATACATAAAATTTAAAGGAATAAAAAAGGAAGAGAAGGGGAAAAAGAAAAAAGGCTTTTTTTCTTTTTCTTTCTAGAATGTGTTTGAACTTAAATGACCGTCAAATTAATGTAGATTGTTATAGGATGTTATAAGAACCTCATGGTAACCACAAACCCAAAACTTACAATATATACACAAAAAATAAAGAGAAAGAAAACAAAACAAAAAACTCAATACTACAATACACATCAATCACAAAGAAAGAGAAAAGAACAAAGAACTACAAAAACAACGAGAAAACAAATTTTTCAAATGGCAGTAAGTACATACCTATCAATAATTACTTTAAATGCAAATGACCTAAATGCTTCAATCAAAAGACATAGATTGGCAGAATGAATATAATAGTAAGACCCATGTATACACTGCCTACAAAAGATTACCTCAGATCCAAAGACATATACAGACTAAAAGTGAGGGGATGGAAAAAAACAAATGAAAGTAAAAAAAAAAAGCTCGGGAAGAATACTTACATCAGATAAAATAGACTTTAAAATAAAGACTATAACAAGAGACAAAGAAGGGCATTACATGATGATAAAGGGATTCATCCAACAAGAAGATACAACAATTTAAATATCTGTGCATCCAACACTGGAGCACCTAAATACATAAAGCAAATATTAATGGACATGAAGAGAAATTAATGGTAATATCATAATAGTAGGGGACTTTAACATTCCATTTACATTAATGGATAGATCATCCAGACAGAAATCAATAAAGAAACATCTTGGGCCAGATATACCATATAAATATAGACTATCAGACCATTCCATCCAAAAAAAACCAAAACAAACGAACAAACAAACAAAAACAAAGGAAGAGGAGAAGAAGAAAGAAGGATAAAGGAAGGAGGACAAATTTTTTTTTCAAGTGCACATGGAACATTTTCTGAAATAGATCACATATTAGGCCATAAAATAGCCTCAATCAATTTAAGAAGATTGAAATCATGCCATGCATCTTTTCTGATCACAATATGAAACTAAAAATAAGTCACTAGAAAAAAAAACATAAACAAGTGAAAGCTAAACAACAAATAGGTCAATTAAGCAATCAATGAAGAAATTTCAAAACAACAAATAGGTCAATTAAGCAATCAATGAAGAAATTTCAAAAACTAATGATGTAATGTATGGTAACTAACAAAACATAATAAAATAAAATTAAAAAAAAATACATGGAGACAAGAGAAAATGAAAGCAACAGTCCAAAATCTCTGGAACACAGTGAAAGCATCTCTAAGAGGGACGTATGTAGCAATACAGGCCCACCTCAAGAAACAAGAAAAAAAATGGGGTGCCTGGGTGGCTCGGTTGGCTGAGCTTCCAACTCGTGATTTCGGCTCAGGTCATGATCTCATGGGTCATGAGACTGAGCCCCATGTCAGGCTCTACACTCAGCAGGGAGTCTGCTTGAAGAGTCTGTCCCTCTGCTCCTCCCCACACTCTCGCTCTAAAATAAATAAATCTTTAAAAAGAAAACAAAAAACAAGAAAAAACTCAAAATCTAACCTTACACCTAAAGAAACTAGAAAAAGAAACAAAGTCCAAAGTGAATAGAAGAAAGGAAATAATAAAGATCAGAGCAGAAACAAATGACAGAGATTTAAAAAAAAAAAGAAAAATCAATAGAACCATTCAATGAAACCAGAGTTGGTTCTCTGAAAAGATAAACAAAAATGACAAGTTCTTACCCAGACTTATCAAGAAAAAAAAGGACCCAAATAAATAAAATCAGAAATGAGAGAGGAGAGTAATAACACTGTAGAAATACAAAAGATTATAAGAGAATACTATAAAAAATGACATGCTAATAAACTAGACAACCCAGAAGAAATGGATAAATTCCTAGAAACATACAATTTTCCAAAACTGAACCAGGAAGAAATAGAATATCTGAACAGACCAATTACAAGTAATGAAATTGGATGAGTAATCAAAAACCTACCAAAAAATACAAGTCCAGGGCTAGATGGCTTCACAGGTGAATTCTCTCATTTAAAGAAGAGTTAATACCTATTCTCCTCAAACTATTCCTTATTAAAAATTTTTTTATTGTTTTATTTTTAAAATATTTTATTTATTTATTTGACAGAGAAAGAAAGAGAGAGCACAAGCAGCAGGAGGAGCAGGCACAGGGAGAAGCAGGCACCCTGCTGAGCAGGGAGCCTGATGCGGGGCTCGATCCCAGGACCCTGGGATCATGACCTGAGCCAAAGGCAAATGCTTAACCAACTGAGCCACCTAGGTGCCCCTCTCCTCAAACTGTCGAAAAACACAGAAAAGGAAAACTTCCATATACATTCTATGAGGCCAGCATTGCCTTGATACCAAAACCAGAAAAAGACTCCACAAAAAAAAGAAACTATAGGCCAATATCCCTGATGAACATAGATCCTCAACAAAAAATATTAGCAAATGGCATACAACAATACATTAAAAAGATCACTCACTATAATCAGGTGGGATTTATTCCAGAAGTACAAGGATGGTTCAATATTCACAAATCAATATCATATACCATGTCAATAAAACAAAGGATAAAAATCATATGACCATCCCAACAGATGCAGAAAAAAACACTGACATGATTCAACATCTTTTCATGGTAAAAAATATCAACAATGTGGGTTTAGAGGGAACATCTCTCAACATAATATAGGCCATATATGAAAAATCCACAATCAACATCATACTCAATGGAGGAAAACTAAGAGCTTTTCCTCTAAGGTTGGAAACAAGGCAAGGATGTCCAGTCTCACCACTTTTGTTCAACATTGTACTGGAAGTCCTAGCCACAGCAGTGAGGCAAGAAAAAGGAATAAGTGGCATCTATATTGATAAAGAAGTTGAACTGTCACTGTTTGCAAAGGTCATGATACTATACATAGAACATCCCATGGACTCCACCATGAAGCTACTAGAAGTAATAAATGAATTCAGCCAAGTGACAGGATACCCACAAATCAGTAGCATTTCTATACACAACAACAAAGTTGCAGGAAGAGAAATAAAATTTAAAAAGCCACCATTTACAATAGTCTTAAAAAGAATAAAATACCTAGGAATAAACTTAACTGTGCTGAAAGACCGGTACTCTGAAAACTTAAAACACTGATGAAAGAAATTGAGGACAACACAAATGGAAAGATATTCCATGCTCATGCATTGGAAGAACAGATATTGTTAAAATGTCCATATTACCTAAAGCAAACTGCAGATTCAAAGCAACTCCTATCAAAATACCAACAGCATTTTTCACAAAAGTTGAACAAGTAATACTAAAATTTGTATGGAACCACAAAACACCCAAATAACCAAAGCAATCCTGAGTAAGAACAAAGCTGGATGTATTACAATTCCAGATTTCAAGATATACTACAAAGCTGTAGTAATCAAAACAGTATGGTGTTGGCACAAAAACTGACATATATCAATGGATCAGAATAGAGAGCCCAGAAACAAATCCACAATTGTATGGTCAATTAATCTACAACAAAGGAGGCAAGATTATGCAATGAGGAGAGATTGTCTTTTCAATAAATGGTGCTGAAAAAACTGGACAGTTACATGTAAAAGAATGAAATTTCTAACACCATACACAAACATAAACTTAAAATGGATTAAGGACCTAAATGTGAAACCTGAAACCATAAAAATCCTAAGAGAGAGCACAGGCAGTAATTTCTCTGACATAAGCCATAGCGTTATTTTCTAGGTATATTTCCTAAGGCAAGGAAAACAAAGGCAAAAATAAACTATTGGGACTACATCAAAGTAAAAAGCTTTTGCACAGCAAAGGAAACCAGCAAGAAAACAAAAAGACATCTGTTGAAGGGCATCTTGGCTCCTTCCACAATTTGGCTATTGTGGACATTGCTGCTATGAACATTGAGGTGCATATGCCCCTTCTTTTCACTACATCTGTATCTTTGGGGTAAATACCTCGTAGTGCAATTACTGGGTTAGAGGGTAGCTCTATTTTTAACTTTTTGAGGAACCTCCATACAGTTTTCCAAAGTGGCTGTACCAGCTTGCATTCCCAGAGGGGAGGGGGCAAGAGGATGAGGTAGCCCAGTGATGGATATTAAGGAGGGCACATGTTGTGATGAGCACTGACTGTTATATGCAACTAATGAATCATTGAACACTTCATCAAAAACTAATGATGTACTGTATGGTGGCTAACTTAACATAATAATAAAAAAATACTTGAAAAGATATATTCCCCCCACTGTAAAAAAAAAAAAAAGACAACCTTCTTAATGGGAGAAGATATTTGCAAATGATATAACTGATAAAGGGTTAGTTAGTATCCCAAATATATAAAGAACTGATACAACACCAAAAACCAAACAATCCATTTTTAAAAATGGGCAGAGGACCTGAATAGACATTTTCCCAAAGAAAACATACAAATGAAAAGATGCTCAACATCACTCATCATCAAGGAAACACAAATCAAAACCACAATGAGATATCACTTCGCACCTGTCAGAATGGCTAAAATCAAAACCACAAGAAACAAGTGTTGGTAATGATGTTGATAAATAGAAACTCTCATGCACTGTTGATAGGAATATAAATTGGTACAGCCACTGTGGAAAACACAGATGTTCCTCAAAAAATTAAAAATAGAAGTATTATATGTTCTGATAACTACATTATTGGGTATTTACCTAGGGAAAAAAAAGGAAAAACTGAAAAGATATATGCATCCCTATGTTTACTGCAGCATTATTTACAATAGCTGAGACATGGAGGCAACCTAAATGTTCATCAACAGACAAATGGCTGAAGGAAAGGTGGTATGTGTGTGTGTATGTGTGTACATATGTATGATGGAATATTACACAGCCATATATATTACATACAGCCATACATACATTATACAGTGTGTATATATGTTGTGTATATGACGGAATATTACACAGCCATAAAAAATGAGATTGTGTCATTTGAGACAACATGGATGGACGTAGTGGGTATTAGGCTAAATAAAATAAGTCAGACTAAAGAATACAAATACCATATGATTCCACTCATAAGAAGAATCTAAAAAAATGAACAAACAAAAAGCAGAATCAGAACTATAAATACAGAGAACTGATGATCATCAAAGGGGAGGGAGATTAGGCAAAATGGGTGAAGGAGAGAGGGAGATACAGGCCTCCAGTTATGGAATGAGTAAGTCATAGAAATAAAAAGCAGAACATAAGGAATACAGTCAATGATATTGTAATAGTGATGTAATGGGACAGATGGCAGCTCTACTTGTGGTGAACATACCATAGTGTATAAACTTGTCAAAATCACTAAGTTGTACACCTGAAACTAATGTAACATTGTGTGTCAACTATACTGAATTTAAAAAAAAAAAAAAAGGAAAAAAGAAATGACCATTCAAGTTGAAAATAATACCACAATAACCATAGTTGAGAGCAGCACTCAAGTTCTGGTAAGTGTTTGGAATAAGAATTTTAGCACAATGTCTATACAGTTTAGTTTCAAGGTATATACAGATAAAAGCACTTTAAATCTTACATATACATTGGTAAAATTCTCCATTTTTAAATGTGAAAAAGGGATAATAAAATAAATATTTGTTATGACAGTGTTATTATGATGGGAAAACAAAACAAAACAAATAGTCCTTATGATATATGTAGCCGATAATTCCCAAACTGAATTCAGTTATAACTATGGCTTGTAAAAATGCTGTTAAGAATATGGTATATTCTGGGCACCTGGGTGGCTCAGTTGGTTAAGCTTCTGACTCTTGATTTTGGCTCAAGTCATGATCTCAGAGTCCTAAGATTGAGCTCCGCTATGGGTTCTGCGCTCAGCATGAGTCTGCTTGTCCCTCTCCCTCTCTCCTTCCTCTCCCTGCACCCCTCCCCCCACCCCCCCGCCCCCCTCATGCTCACTCATTCTCTAAAATAAAATCTTAAAAAAAAGAATATGTTATATTCTTCAAAAGAATGTCTTTTAAAATGTTTTGCTATTTTTTTTTTCTTTTGCAAAGTATGTATCAATTCTCTTTACTTCCAGGATCCACTTTGCCAAAGAACCTTGGACAATTCTACCTTAGCAAACTAATGGGGCTCTTAGGCTAATTTCTAGATGATAATGTGTCCTTTTTTGTGAACATGTGTATCTGGGGAACTGCTACTTAGACAGCATGAATCAGCAATTAGTCAATTTAGACATTGGAGAGACTATAAATCCATGTACTCGAGTAAATCATAGAAAAATGTTTTCCAAAGAGAACTACACAATATATATTACAATAACTGTATATAATTACAATAATGTAATTACAATATATAATTACAGTATAATTACAGTTACAATATATGTATATATCGAACATAATTACAATAATACCAAAACATAACAAGCATTAACAGCCAATTCAAGTACCACTTATTGAGCAATTACTACAGACCAGGAACAGTGCTAAATACTCTTACACAATATCTCACTTAACTGTTGCCGAATTCTCACAGATAGGTATTATTTTCCAGACTTTACAGTTGAAATAATTAAAACTTACGAGGTTAAATAATTTGCTCATGGTTATACAGTTATTTAATTTCAGGGCATGGAGATCTTAAGCGCCAAAAAATATCACAACTAACTATTTAAGAGTGGTTTAACTTGACAGCTTCACTACGACTAGATGATCAGAAAATCTTAGAGTTGAAAGGCACCATAGAGACAAAGCTGTCTGTTTGAAGACCCAGTGGCACTACCAATCCAGCCCAATAGCACCAGAGACACAACCCTTGTTTTTACTGCTGTTGCAGTGAGGGAAAGCCATGTTGATTCTGGGGCAGCTTATTGAAAAAGTGTGAGGAAGACGTATTTTAAGATCTAGGTTTTGTGTTAGGTGATTTGGAAGAGGGTTTTAAAAAGCAGAGCTTTGCTCTGGCTTGGATGGTATCAGAAAGTGGGGAATAATTCTATGATTGGATATCTTAATAAATCTTATCTGGAAGGTAGGAAAAACGAAATGAAGCTAAAGCCTTAGTTGAAAAAGAAGCAGCACTCATATTAGCTGACATATTGGGATGTTTGATCATTTTGGTGCTTTGGACAATATTTATGTTTTTGTGTTCAGACATGATTACACAGTGATCTTGTTTTGGCCTTGTCTGATGTCAGTGCTCTAGGAAAAGTTGTATGTCCAACAGAAGACTACCAAGATCCACCTGTGAGTGCATGTCAAGGAACTTTTTTTTTTCTAGCACTGACAAGATAAGTTATTTCTCCATGTGCATGTGTTTTCTATCTAATCTTTGCATAGATTCCTTTTATTTCCTCATTTAGGTAAGAGCAAGAAACTGAATGTATACTTCTATAGTATTATATTGCAATATACCATTTTAACAAAAATATCAAATTTTCTTTTAAGTATAGTGCTCCTCAACAACAACATATTTGTTCTTGGCATTCATTTTAATTTTCATCTATAAAATACTGTTTTGAAATTCAAGAGGCAATTGTGTGTGAAAATTAATTTAAAGAAAATCTATTACAATGTAGCAGCTGGAAGACTGAAAATTATTCTATAATCTACTGAAATAATATGTAAAAGGCAAAAATACAGAGCATATGAAGATATAGGATTTATGTTTAAAATTTATTATGTCTTTTGTGTATCTTCATATACTGGTGTTTGTAAGTATATTTGTAAATACTAATATTTGTGAATATTTGGGTACAAAAAAATCCAAATGGCCAATGGCCACATACATCCACATCTGTTGGTTTTGCTTTTGTAGGAAATACTTGCTGAGAAAGGAACAATAGTAGGTGTAGAGCTGCCCATCTCCCCTCCTATCTTGCCTCCTCACAGTCTGAAGTGATGGTCAGCAATATGGCAGGAAAGAACATCAACTCAGGGAGAGACACCCTGACCCATGGACTATGTGGCCATAAGTTCATAATTAGGGGAAGCATTAACCCCTTCTCTGGTGGGATCAGGGACTGGGCTACAGTAGCAATATGATATGTCAGAACCCTAACCCATGTCAGAAAGTCCCACCCTACCTCTTTCTGATGTACTCATGTGTTTGGGCTCAAAGCTTTGCATTATAGGTAGGTACCAGATCAAGATTCTGTCAGGATTTGCCACAGCAACCTCTATGGCTATGTAAATACCAGTCCTTGCCCTGGTATGTTGGACTAGGGTCCATTTCCTCGGGTTGATCAGGACTGATTTCTTTAAGCACTAGATGATACCCATTTTTCCATGGGGCTTTGCAGGAGTGGGTGGAGATTGACTTTTTCTGGATAGCTAGGGTGCACGGAACAGCCTGGGACAAATTAACCCTTACCTTCAGTATTGTCAATGATAAATAACATCTCATTATTAAAATTTCCATTCCTGGGGCACCTGGGTGGCTCAGTTGTTAGGCGTCTGCCTTCAGCTCGGGTCATGATCCCGGGGTCCTGGGATCGAGCCCCGTGTCAGGCTCCCTGCTCGGTGGGAAGCCTGCTTCTCCCTCTCCCCACTCCCCCTGCTTGTGTTCCCTCTCTCACTGTGTCTCTCTGTCAAATAAATAAATAAATAAATTCTTAAAAAAAAAATTTCCATTCCTTTGATTTGTAGTTATTTGATCATATATATTTTTTTAAAGATTTATTTTAGAGAGAGGGAAAGAGAGGGAGGGGAAGAGAGAGAGAAAGAGTGTGTGTGTGCGCGTGTGCGCATGCACGCCTGTGCAAGCAGGGGAAGGGCTAAGGGGAAGGGAGAGAATCTGAAGCAGAATCCCCACTGAGCATGGAGCCCAAGGCAGGGCTTGATCTCAGGACCCTGAGATCACAACCTGAGCCGAAACCAAGAGTTGTCATTCAAGCAACTGAGCCACCAGGGCAGCCCGGTTGATCATATATTTAAATCACTGACTGTATTGCTCCTTTGCTACTTTTTCCTTTTATTGCCTATAGTCCAAGCCACTATCCTGTAATAATCTCCTACCTGGCCACCCTACTTTTATTCTTGTAGCTCTACCTGTACCTCCATTTCTACAGAGTAACCTGAGAGACCTTTTTGTCCTCTGATCCTCAGCACTATTGCCATTCTGGAAAGGAAGATTCTTTGTTGTTGACGGCTGTCCTGTGCATTGTAGGATGTTTGACAGCATCTCTTGCCTGTACCCACTAATGTCAATATCAAATCCTCAGTTGTGACAACCCACAACTTTTACAGACATTGCCAACTGTACCTTGGGGTCAAATTTTCCCTGATTGAGAACTACAGCTAAGGGCTTTCTCCTTTACACTCTGATAAAATCCCAGTTCTTTTATTAACCTGCCTTCATCACATATCCCTTCATTCTGTCTTCATTCATTCTGCTCTAGCACCCTTGGCCTCCTTGGTTTTCTATGAATGCATCAATCTCTCTTTTTTCAAGGCCTTTATGCTTGCTCTTCCATGTGTCTTAAATTCTGTTCCCCCAAATCAATTCATGGTTCACTCTCACTTCAACGGTCTCTGATAAAATGTCAACAGAGGTGTTTTCCCTGATCACTCTGTATAAAAGGCCCTTTTATTTTTAATCATTCTTTATCCTTAATGTTTAATGTAATTGTCCCTATTTGCCATTTTATTACATAAATCAGTTTATCATTTGTCTGTCTCATGAACATGTAAGCTCCATAGGAAATATTTCTTCTTCATGCATATTCAACCGTAACACAGCACCTGGTAGCTATTGAGTAAGTAGTTATAGAATCAATAAATGGAAAGAAGTAGACAGACAATGAATTCTTTTTTATATTATCAACTCCAGAAGGAAGAACTGATAAAAATATTATTTCCAAACCTCGGCTCAGGGAGTAGTTCATAATAATAAATCAACTCTCCTTACCCCTCAGCTAATCCTAATGCCAAAGTATTCCTGCCAGTCTGTCTTTTCTGATCATAGAATTACATTTCAATAGAGCGCTTCAGTTAGTTATAAATGCTTGTACTTCTGGCATATGCAGTAAGACTAAGGAAGAGGTAGGTTTGCAAACAGAAGTAGATGATAGCATTTCATTGTTAATCTGTTACTGACAGAAAGTTTCCATGACAATTTATCAAAACTTGCAGAATATTAGGTTGCTTTCCAATCTAGTAATAATTATTCATTGTAAGACTTTTAGCATAATCATTTCCTCCTGTTTATCCTCCTGTTTAAATGATTCAGGCTCATTTAAATTTATGTACATGAAATTCTTTAAAAATTAGTTTTATGGAACTAACTACAAATGATAAGCACACTGTCTTATTCATGCTTATGAGATTAATTGGTCATTTTATTATTAAAAATAAAGTTTTGGGGGTGCCTGGGTGGCTCAGTCGGTTAAATGCCTACCTTCAGCTCAAGTCATGATCCCAGGGCTCTGGGATTGACCCCACCTCAGGCTCCCTGCTCAGTGAGGAGACTGCTTCCCCCTCTCCCTCTGCTGCTCTCCCTGCTTGTGCTCTCTGTCAAATAAATAAATAAAATTTTTTAAAAATTTAAAAAATGAAAATAAAATTTTGCAACCAAATTTATTTTATGTATACTTTTCATTGAAATTCACCTTTCTATGCTCTTCAGGATTATAACTTATGCACTAAAAAGAAATAATTGATTTGATGCAGCAAAGCTGTAACAGCTAATAGATTCAAAATCTGAATGAGCTCTAAATTTATATGCTTCTCAATGAAGTAGAGAAACCCAACAATATATTCTATATTGGCACTCTTTTAAAAATGCTATTTGCTGTGATTAAACAATACAAGATAACTGAAAATTTATAAATTATACTTTCTTCCACTTACGCACAATCTTAGCATGACTACTGCATGACAATGTGACATTTTACACCTCTTGATGTGATTTGTAAGAAATACATGTCACTAATGTAGTATAGTCTTGCTTAAAATGTCTGGACTTAATCCAATCATGAAGGATTATCAAATCAATCCAGAATTCAGCACATTTTACAACAGAACTGGCCTGGATCCTTTAAAACAATACTATGAAAAACAGAACAAAATTTAAAAAGTAGACCGGGGCTTTTCTACTATTATATAGTAAAAGAAACTAAAGACCTATAACAGCCAAAGGCTGTGTAGGAACTTCCGTTAGAGTTCATGGATCTTATTACCTAAAACAAATAAAGAAATGGATGAATGATGGATGATTAAATAACTATTAAAATCTATGTTTTGTGCAATTGGGGAAATTTATGAGCTCTATGAACTGTATATAATATTTTTGTATTAGTAATAATTAGGTTAATTTAGAAGACTGTTATATTATTTGTAGAGGACTACTGAAGATGAAGTATCATGGTGTCAGCAACTCAAGTTCAAATGATTCAACCAAAAACAGTAAGGGGTGTGTTTAAGTGTGTACATGCAGAGAAAGAGCGCAAAAAATGGCAAAACTGGTAAACTATGAGGGAATTTATGTGAAGGATATGCATATATTTTTTCATTTAAGGCTTTCAATTTCTCTGTAGATTTGAAAACAATAAAAAAAGTTGAGTAGCAATAAGCTATTTTCTAAAAAATAGAAGTATCATTTATTTTTTTGCATCTCCAAATGTTATATAAGTTAATACCAACAGTGGTGCCAGGAAGCTCTCAGTAAAAATGGATTCTAGAGGTAGACCACTCCCCAAAACCCCATCTCTGGTGAGAAGAGGGTTATTTACAGCATTATTTCTATTTCTGGCATGCTGGGGGAAAAAAGGGGACTCTAAGGATTATAGATTTAGATAGCTATTGAATGTCATTATTCATTAAAGACAGAAAATGATACTCAAACCTAGTAATCAAAAAAATAAAGTATGAGACTGAGATGGCTATCTCAGAAATATTTAAAGAGACATTCATCTCCTGTAGCTAGAGGGTAGGTAAAGCTGAAGAGCTCAAGACCAGAACATAATGGTAGCAGAACCTTAAAGAATGCTTAAATTCTCAGCCCAGGCAAGACTCTTAAAGCCAAAGTCAGGGCCCTGATATAGAACAAATGGGACCCAGAGACTTAGAATTAGCCTTTCGGGGTAGATATATTTGAGAACTATCAATCCTCAGATTTCTCTAAACCGTCAAAGCCTGCAGTAGTGGTCCATTTCCCCCTGTGGAAAGGCAGAGCCCCCTCCGCATTTACTCTGCTTGAAAAATTTGCAGAGTCCTCAAATTATGCAGGTGCCGTGTAATGAATGTTTGCCCCTAGGAGGGGTTCTTAACTCCCCCTCTAGCCATCAGACTCATAATTAGGGTCAAATATCTGTAACACCCTAATAGGAAAATGTCAGGCTTCTAATGTAGGAAAATAATTGGGCAGCAAAGAAGCTACTGAACCTGGCTACTTTGTGCCAGCAGGAAGTGGGAGGGTGTCTGCAAGTGAATCCTGAGAGCTCTGGATTGAGAGGATGGGATATAAATATGAACAAGGGGAAGTTTATTGATATAGGACAGTCTTGTAAGAAACCGAATCTAGTACCTGGCAAGAACATCAGGCATAGATCTAATGTAGTGATAGAATGGCCCTTAGAATCTTGGAAAAGTAAAGATACCAGAACAACTGTCACAGACTATGGAAAAGGGGATCAAAAGTCTCAGAAGTAAAGGCATACGAGAATGAATGGACTCTATAACACCAGAAATCCACCAGCTTACTATGTTCTTCCGGGGAAGTAGTTCATTTATCAGGACAATAAGGAATGCAATGTTGAGGGAGCCCTGACAGCACTGCAAAGCTCAGAGGTGGATGGATATCCCCTGTAGGTCAAAGCTAATGATTTGCGATACTTTTTTCAAAAACCAGGTTCCAAAGGCACCTAGGATCTTGTCAGAAGCAGGATGAGTGTATTGGGCAAAAAGATTAGAATGGCAGTTGGGGTGCTGATCTATAGGACCTATGGAGATGGTTGATAGAGCAAGGTGTTCACAGTAGCAAGGCAGATGAACATCCAATAAGAATACTGCTTAATAAATATGTCTAAAAAGACTGAGGTTCACTGCCCTATGGAAAGCTTTTGCCTACTTTCCAGATCTGAACCAGATTCGAAAGCAGATCTAAAGACTGAAGGAAAAGCCAGGCACCCTCGGAAGAATCTGCAAAAACTACTATCATGTATATAGTACTGATTCCTATAGTCCCTCCCTGAAGGGACCTGTGGCCCATCATGTAACTACAGGACTGTTGGACACAATGCTCCTGTTGCTGATTCCCAGGAACATAAAACACATGAGGATATGGGGTCAGGTGGAATCCTGACCCAGGTTTGTCTCAGAGTGGTTCCACTAGGTCCATGGATCCACCAAGGGCTCAGTTCTCAAAAGTATAATTGGAATGGTCATAGTTAATATTCATCAGAACCCTCACACTGGCTCCTTACTTTGTAAAATAAGAGCTATTTTACTTTACTGGCTTATGTTAAGGAAAAAAAAGATGCATTATGGAAATGACAATGGACCACTGCAAATTTAACCAAGTCGTACCTCAAAATTTAGCTGCTGGGATGGGTATAGTCCATTTATTTTTTAGTGTTTTATTTACATACTTTCAGAGACATAATATTCAATTATTGATCTGGTTAAATGCATTCTTTTCTAAACTCATCAAAAAGGAGACTCAAAGGTAGTTTTCATCAACATGCTGAACAAACATACATATTCATGGGCTGGCCCCAGGACTATGTTAATTCTACAGTTTTCTATCACAGTATAGTCTTAATGGGACTGAACCAGCTGGGCAGTCTGCAGAATGTTATATTGTCCCACTATATTGTTATTATGTTTATTTGGAGTGTTAGAGAGTCATCTACCTGTAGAATCCATTTTTACTGAGAGTTTTCTGGCACATCTCTTGGTAAAAACTCTTAGATCAGTATTAGTCTCCTAGGGCTGTCATAATGGAACAAAATTTCAGGAACTTATAAAGTCAAGTGACTGATTGGAAAATTCATTAATTGCCTACAAAATATTTAAATAGGAGTATTTAAATAGGAACTAAACATTGCTTTTTTTGTTCTTAGAATGAGAATTAGTTGTTCTTAATCTCTATAAAACATGTTATCTAGATAGTAAATGCTACTGCCAAACTGCAATTTCTCACCTACTAATTCACATATTAATCAGTCTGCTTTTTCCTCAAATAATAGTTTCAACTAGAAATCAGTCTCAAATGTGTTTAACTGGAGCATCCCAATCCCACACAGACAAATGCCTTAAATTGCTGTTCCTGTTCTTGAACAGACTGTATTGTTCTCTTTTCTTTCCCAAAGAAAGAAATAGTGAGAAAGAATAAAAATAATGGAGCACTTAAAATTCTTACATGGTATTGGTTGGATCCAAAACTCTACAAACTTTTTCCTCTCACTTTTCACTTTCAACAAGCCTGTAACCCAACTTTCTCAGCCTAACTTAAATGAAAGATGGTACTAAAACTAGATTTTAAGTGTAATCATTATCGGAGTTTATTTAAGATTATATTATCATCATGGCTGAAAGCTAGTAAGTAGGTGACTTATGTATTATTGCATGCAATAAGTAGGTTAAGGCATCATTGGTTTTGGAGTTAGCAATTTTTCTCCTTTCTTACCTAGTTATTTTTTATTGTTTAAATTATGTCTTTTTTAAAAATTTTATTATGTTATGTTAATCACCATACATTATAGCATTAGTTTTTGATGTAGTGTTCCATGATTCATTGTTTGCATATAACACCCAGTGCCCTCTTTAATACCCAATCACCAGGCTAACCCATCCCCCCCACCCCCTTCCCCTCTAGAACTCTGTTTGTCTCCCAGAGTCCATAGTTTCTCATGGTTCGTCTCCCCCTCTGATTTCCCCCCCTGCTATCTTTTTTTTTTTTTAACATATAATATATTATTTGTTTCAGAGGTACAGGTCTATGATTCAACAGTCTTACACAATTCACAGCGCTCACCAGAGCACATAGCCTCCCCAGTGTCTATCACCCAGGCCCTCCACCCCTCCCACCCCCCACCACTCCAGCAACCCTCAGTTTGTTTCCTGAGATTAAGACATGTATCATATGTTCTCACTGATATGAGGAATTCTTAATCTAAATTGTCTTTTATTCATTCATTTACTTATTAATTCAAGGAAGATTTGTCCAACAACACTTATTGTTTGCCAAGTACAGTGATTAGCCCTGAGGATGGAGGAAAGAAGATTCTCAAAGGACTCACAATACTGGCTTTTAAGAGAATCTTTTGGAAACCAATGATATTGGTTTTTATAGATCACACAGTATAAACCTTCCCAGAGGAAAAAGTGCTCATGTACTGAATGATGATATGCCCACCTACTGATGCTGAAGGAATGTTCAACAGAGAGGGCAGCTGACTGTCCAGTCAGGCCCTAGAGATTACCTTGGTGAATTTACAAAGGTCTAGGTTACACACTTCACAGGCTGATAAAGACAATACTGTCAGTACTCTAAACTCAACCAAAATCAAGGATGTGCTGACAGTATTCAAGGAAGCAGGTGTATGAACTGAAATGTAAACTTACCCCATCACAGTGAGAAACCGAATTTTCAGGCAGATGGAACAGTTGTGCTAGCTGACGCATACTATGTGGGAAGCCACATTATCACAAGGTGAGTCGATAAAGCAGCTGACACCCCGTCCTTCTGAATCAATCACCACATATATTGTTCTCCGCGTTCCTGCATTTTCTAAAGCTTTCATCACTAGTCCCACCTTTCTGTTATCTTTTATCCAGATATAGTGATACTGTCAGATTACACCTAGTTTTAACTGGCCAGGAAATCATTTAAGAAGAAATGATAAGTTTTATTAACTCTAAGAATTCCTTTTGTTTCCAAAACTTCTTCTCAGCTTATTGTCTATCAAATATATCCAATAACCACTATTTTAGAGATATTTAAGGGAAAATAGACGAGAAGAAATACATATCATGAGAATCCACTTGAATTGAGACTGATTTAAACTAACCATAAAAAGTTCTAATTCTTTAATTTAATGGATGTAGTAAATGTCATGCCTATTTTTCCTCTTAACTCTCTAAATTCACTTAAAAATAAATCTCTTAACTGTGTAGTATCTTTAAAGGTATTTTCTCTCCAGAACTGCCTTTGAATTCCCATCACAGGAAATATCTTCTCATCCATTTTCCTGTGGCACAGTTCAGGAGAAAAATATCTATTCTCTATCGAAGTCTTTAAAAATTCTACTTGCACGAGCAAAATTGTTCATTTTTGCAGCAACATAACATTACCCTCCTTTAGAAGAAATTAAGCACAGTGGAAAACCTAAGTGTATTTCAGGCCCAAGCAAATAAATTCTTTTCTAAAGCTGCATGAAGCCAACATTTTTAAATTGAGCAAAAAATGCTCTAAAGTTTTCTGCTTTCCAAAAACACCCTAATCCATTTTAGAAATTGAATCTTCATATTACAGGTACAAAAGGCTTCAAAAAAAAATGATGAACTCTCAGTTTTTCTATTGACTTTGGGTGTGAAGTGTGCATCATTTCCTACAAAATAATTAACATGCTTAAATTAGCCACAATGAAATGAAAAGTATATTTACTAGGTTTTAAATCAAAAGAGTTGGGTTCAGTTATCTAGTGAATGACACTGATAGTTAAATTATCTGAACCTCAGTTTACTCATCTATAAAATGAGGGTAAAATATGCTAATGTTAAGCATAATCTATAAGAATTAAATGAGATAACATAGGTGCCATATAAGAATATATAACACAGTGCTTGACTCATGGTAATCACACACTGAAAGTTCTTGAGCTTGCTCATATCTCTTCACAAATATGTTGATTTTTTTGTATTTTCATGCTGCGATATTAGTCACTTGCCTGGATTTGAAACTCATTAATAACCCTTTCAGCACTGTGGTTTGGATAGCTATAGCAGGACACTATTTTTTTTTAATATTTTTATTATTAATTAATTAATCTATTTATTTATATTTATTTATTTAGAGCGCACGCGAGAGAGAGCACAAGCACAGGGAGGGGCAGAGGGAGATGGAGACAGAGAATCTCAAGCAGGTTCTCTGCCCAATGCAGAGCCTGACACAGGGCTCACTCTCACAACCCTGAGATCATGACCTGAGCTGAAATCAAGAGTCAGACGCTTAACTGACTGTGCCACCCAGGAGCCCCAACTGTAGCAGGACATATTAACCTCAGTTGAAATTAGCAAATTTCCTGGCTTTGATGCAAAGCATTTTAACTCATATTACTATTAAGAATAGCCAGAAGTATATTACTTGAATTTTTGCTTTTACTTTTTAAATAAAAGATTAAATTTCTTTAGCAAATAAATGCTAATTATTGCTTAATATTACTGTTATTTTAAAATATTATCTTTGGGGAGAAGAAGAGATAGAAGATTATGATTCGTTTGCCTCCAAAGGTACTATGTCACTGAATCAGTTTATAACTCTATTAATCATAATTTGCTATTCCCAGCTCTTATGCTTCTGACAATACTTATAAAAATTTCAATTTAGTCAATTTCACAGAGATTTATTAATCATCATATAGTGTGTATGTGTGTTCAGGTTTATGGTTAGATGAAGCAGAATGTTTCATAATCAGAATTACACAACTTGGATTTCCTGAAAGCTCAATTTTTAACAGATATACATTACCATTGTAAAAATTCTCAACTCTGTATACCAATGAAATTTAATATCCAAATCAAATAATGTACTGCATATTTATACCTGTTTTGTATATCCTATATAAGGTTTCTTTTATCAGATATTTTTTAAAGTGATTCTTACTCTTCCTGACATGAGATTACCCCTTTTCACTGACAACAATGCCTGATGCAGGAAGAAAAGGACAAAACTATAGATTTTTTATTTCTATAAGCTAATGGTTGTTTTTTGCATTCTCTTCAACACTCCCTCAAAATGGAGGAGGAAATTGTTGCTGGCTTACCTCTTTGCTGTTTCTTAACCTATATATATAATACATCAAGTCATGGATAATTTGATCACTGAATTTACTCTTGGTAATAACAAGAAAAGAGCAACAAGGTTCTGGATTATGAGAATATGACCAGGAATAAAATTTATTTTTGATAATTTTTAGTTTTATTTGCCAATAAATTTGATATTTGGTATAAAGCACTTAAAAAGATAGCATAAACTATTTTAACATATATTAAATATTCCCTTTATAAAATTTCTTAGAATTAATATTAAAAATATTAAATCTCTAACACTAAACTCAAATAACTAGGTCTAATATTATAATCTAATAGCAAAGATAATAGTGGAAATATATAATGGTGCTTATTTCCTTTGACAAAAAGACTTTGGAGGTTTTAAATAAAGTTTTTCCCTCTCTATTCAACTTTACCCTGTATAATGATAAGTTTTCCTCATTATATAGAAATGCTCCAGCCATTTCCTGTGTTTAAAAACTCTTTCCCAACACAATATTGAAATAAAAACTCTTTCCCAACACAATATTGAAAAAGAACAAAGTTGGAGGACTGACACTACCCAACTTGAAGATCTACTATAAAGCTAAAGTAATAAAAAGTGTGGTATTGTTGGGCACCTGGGTGGCTCAGTTGGTTAAGCGACTGCCTTCGGCTCAGGTCATGATCCTGGAGTCCCGGGATCGAGTCCCGCATCGGGCTCCCTGCTCAGCGGGGGGTCTGCTTCTCCCTCTGACCCTTCCCCTCTCATGCTCTCTGTCTCTCATTCTCTCTCTCGCAAAAAAAAAAAAAAAAAAAAAAGTGTGGTATTGTTGAAAGAATAGACAAATAGGTCAGTAGAACTGAACAGAGAGCCCAAAAATAGAACCACATTCAATCCATTCATCTTTGACAAAAGAGCAAAGACAGTATAATGAAGAGACAGTCTTTTCAACAAATGATGTTGGAACTGGATATCTACATGCAAATATATATAAACAAAGACCTTACAGCCTTCACGACAACTAATTCAAAATGGATCATAGACCTAAATGTTAAAATGCAAAACCATAAAGCTTCTAGAAGAAAATCTAGACAAACTTAGGTATGGTGATGACTTTTTAGATACAATATCAAAGGCATGATTCATGAAAGAAGTAACTGATAACCAGGGCTTCAATAAATTCAAGGACATTTGCTCTGTGAAAGATAATGTCAGGAGAATAAGACAAACCACAGATTGGAGAAAACATTTGCAAAAGACCTATCTGATAAAGGACTACTGTTATCTAAAATAAACAACTCTTAAAACTCAACAAGAAACCAACCCAATGAAAAGATGGGCAAAAGATCCAAACAGACATCTCATGGAAGAAGATATATGATGAAAAATAAGCATATGAAAATATATTCCACACTATATGTCATTAAGGAATTTTAAATTAAAACAATGAGATACCACTACCTGCCTATTAGAATGGCCAAAATCCCAAACACTAACACCAAATGCAAGCAAGGATGTAGAAAAACAGGGACTCTCATTCATTTCTGAGAGTAATAATTTGCTGACAAAATGGTATAGCTACTTTGGAAGATTGCTTAGCACTTCTTACAAAACTAAACATAAAGTTACCATATGATCCTGCAATTACACTCTTTAGTATTCACCCAAAGGAGTTGAAAACTCATGTCCAAGCAAAAACCTTCACAAGGATGTTTATAGCAGCTTTTTTTCACAATTGCCAAAACTTGGAAGCAACCAAGATGTCTTTCAGTAGGTGAATGAATAAATAAACTGTGGTATATCCAAATGATGGAAAATTATATAGCACTAAAAATGAGTTATCAAGCCAGGGAAAGACATGGAGGGAATTTAAATGCGTATTACTAAGTGAAAAAAAGCCAAAAGACTCTGAAAGGCTACATATTGTATGATTCCAACTATATGACATTCTGACAGTAAAAACATCAGTGGTTTCCAGAAATTAGGGGAGAGGAAGGAATTAATTGGTAGGGCAAAGAGGATTTTCTAGGGTAATGTAACAGTTGTATATGTTACTATAATGATGGACACATGCCAGTATATTTGTGCAAAGCCATAGAATGTGAAACACCAAGAGAGAACCCTAATGTAAACTATGGGCTTTGAGTGATAATACTGTGTCAATATAGGTTCATTGATTATAACAAGTGTAACCCTCTGGTGTGAAGTTGATAGTGAGAGGTGGGGCAATGCATGTGTGTGAGGGGAGCAGGGGTATATGGGAACTTTTTGTACTTCCCATTCAATTTTGCTGTGAACCTAAAATTGCTCTAAAAAATAAAGTTTAGAATCAATCAAACTTTTTTCAAAAATTCCATGTAACTATACAGTTGAAGAGCTTTCACCTAACCTTCAACTGGAAGTGTTTGGTCTGCATTGTAATAATATGCTAAAAGGAAAATATCACAAGCAGCAGCTAATAGAATTCTTAAATTCAGTCTTCCAAATGATGAATATTTTCAATGAAAATTATATGATCACCTTCTGAGAGCAATATTTGACAATATACATCGGTGTGAAAAGATCTTTTTAAAGACAAAACATGTAAAATCTCATTACAATTCAGCACTAACAGGTGAATATTTGGAATCAATTTTGATGATATGGAACACTAAGCATGAATCCCAGTTAAGCAAAATCTATTCCCCAAAACACAATTCCACTCTTCTCATTAGTAGATTTGTATTTAAAAATATTTAAAAAGTTATATTCAGTTATTATTACTTGAACTATTATTTGAACTTCATCAACTAAAATACTGTGGAATTAAAAAAAAAAACCTCTTTCTAGACACAATATTCCTTTCTCTTTTGTGTCACTGCTTCTTAAAGTTTTTTGTGGGGAGTTGGTTTATTTGTTGTTGTTTTTTTACTTTCATCTGCATGACTTATTTTATAACTGGAAGCTTGTACCTATTAATCCTCTTCAAAGAGAGGTCTTTATTCTCCTCCCTAGTCATAATCAACCTCATACTTCTGTCTTTCCATCACCTCATCCGCACAACACCGACCTGGTACCTGACAAAGTCTTGGGGACCCTACCTCTCTTCCACTAGAGCCAGAGGATATTGCCAGCTTTATTTCATTTGCTGTACCATAAGCATTCCTCTCCTTAAATGGCCTTCTTCCTGTGGCCCCCTCAATATCCATGTCCTTCCTGCTGCTTCTCAGGCTTCTTTACCCCTGCCTGCCTCATTTGCTTACCTGTTCTTCAGAGATCTCTTTCTGCCCTCACCTCCATAAACATAGCCTCCTGTCTGATTTAATGAGTTCCCAAAACTTCAATTTCCAACCTGATTGTAGTGAATCCCAAGGATGTATTTTATGATATATCACATTTTCTTCTAATATAACATATTATCCTTATATCTAGCATCCTCATGGTCCTCTCCCTTTGCGTGTCCCATAGAATCTCAAGCTTGGTATGTCCAAATTTGAATTTATTATTCTCACAGAGGAATGGTGATTCCTCCTCTATCTGCTCAGTGAAGGACCTTACCATTTCCAGTTATACAGCTATAAACCTGGGGTAACTCTCTGCTTTCTTTTACCGCTAACATCCGGTCTGATCCTATTGATTCTTCCTCCTAGGAATGACATACAAGCTAGTTCTTTTCTACATTCCCAGGAGGTGGGGCTATCACCATCACATTTGATCTGGATCATGGAAATAACCTAACTGGTCTCTCTGCCTCTAGCGCACTGTCCACACCATACTGAGTGATTTGTTCTAAACTTTAAATCCTCTGCAGGCAATGACATTTCCAGGGGGCAGTAGAGGGAGGGAAAGATTTATTTGTTATTTCTTAGGTTGCCATGTAGAAGAATTTTTCCAATACATCCTTGTGCTCTTGAGCTATACTGTGGCATTCACTTCTCCCAAAATATGTGGAGTTTGTTTCACTGGTGACTTTGGAAAAGTAACTGCTCATTGTAGCTCAAATACTTCCTTTCTCAACCTCTTGGGAGTCAGGTTCTTAACAAAACATCCCTGATGCTCTAGTCCTCCACTCTTGTCCCTCTAGGAAGACTGATTTTCTAGTACTGCCTTTGTCTATACATCCACTTCTGGGTTTCAGAATAAGGAAGTATATATTATGTCTGTCTGCATACCTAAGCACCACATGTCAATCTAACCATTCAGTAATAAAGGGGATATTTCATTTTCAAACTCTTTCACTCCGTGTCCAACTTTTCAATTAGTTCAAAATTCCTGTGGGATAAGTTTTGCTATTTTTGGGGTCCCATCAAGCCCCAACACTTGTTTTTTTCACCAGCAAAATTAAGAGACAGACAAGGACTGGCATTTAGGGAGAAAAAAAATGGGACCCCTGGCAGGACCCTATATGGGTTTTTTTTTTTTTTTTAAGATTTTATTTCTTTGAGAGAGCACCCAAACAGGGAGAGGAGCAGAGGGAGAGAGAGAAGCAGGCTCCCCACTGAGCAGGGAGCCCTAAAATGTGGGGCTCCATCCCAGGACCCTGGGATCATGACCCAGAGCTGAAGGCAGACACTTAACTGACTGAGCCACCCAGGTGCCCAGGAACCTATGTTTTGATAGTAGTTTATAACAAGTGGGACATTTTTACCTCCACTTTTTACAGAGGCTTATGTTGTACCTCACGGTTGTTTTTCACAGATGTGACTCTGGCTTTTATTTTATGCCCTGAGCTGGCACTTCAGACAGCCCACCAAGAGCTGTTTTTCTAGAGGCAGAACTGAACTTGCTAGTCTTTTTAGAAAATAGCAGGTCTACTGAAACTTTGGCAAATATGAGACTTACTCTGTGGGCTATGACTACCAGGCCTTGGAAATGAGTTCTAGAAAGGCTGCCCAAATCCCATCTCTTTGTGACTACTTTCAAAGAATACTCTGGTCCAGAGAAGGGGACAGTAGAACATCTTATCTTATGGATTCCAGTGATTTGAGGGCCACAGTTATCATATGATTACAGACTGGCTCTTGATTTGTTAATTATAAAATCTCTGAACATGGTTCTAGAATTCTGAGATCCAACAATGTCTTTACCCATAGAAGGCTGCATGATTTTATCAATAAACAAACAATAAAGAATGAAGTCCTTTGTTTTGAAAAGAATCTGCGATTTCCTTTTGTGAATACAAAGACAGTTTCCAAACCTTTGCCTGAAATGCCATCTCTTTGGTAGTTTTTAAAAACATGCTTTTGTTTTACTATCCAAACAGAGAATGAAAAAATTAAAATTAAAAGAGGAAGGAAAATCTTTCTTTAGGAAAAAGCCTGATATTTTAAGGAACACATTAGATGATGGCAATGAGGTTGTGGGATGCCAGGATAGACCTGATAGGCAAATATAATAGGGAAGAGGAAATGCACTAGGAGAAACTGGTCTTAATTAAGCTTTTAGTAAAGGAGACTATTTCTTCTTTTACCAGACCAGTAAATAATTGGAGGCCTAAATAAATCTAACAGAGGATAAGAAGCAAAATCTGAGAGCATCTGTCAGAATCATGAACACGATGAAAATCGCCTTCTTGAAGTCACATGTAGAGCCCATAATACCAGTTCTTGGGGAAGACATCCTTCAAAGACTGAGGAAGTCATAACAAGAGATTATAAAACATCAAGCAGATCTGTGAAAGGAAAAGAATATCAGCATAATATTCTTAAAGTATTATTAGATAAGTTTTTAAAATAATACAGTCATTATAAAGGGAATTTATGTCTCTAGCCTGGATCACTTCCTTGAACTCTAGATTTATATCAAGTGGACTACTTATATTTCCCTTTGCTATCAAATAGGCATCTCACTTTTAACATCTCCTTAACAGAATATCTCATCACATCAATGCCTATAATGTCACCCTCAGTCTTCATCGCTGTTAGTTGATCAGACAAAATCATTAAATACAGCCTCAGCTCTTTCTTTTATACCCTATATCCAACCTCTCAGCAAGGCCTATTGACTATGCATTCAAAATGTGTCTAGAATCTAGCCACTTCATCTCCACTGCTGTCATTCTGGTCAAAGCCTGGATGACTACAGTTGCTCTTAAGTGCTTTTCCTGCTTCTACCTTTATACCCACATAATTCATCCTTAGCAGAGGAGCTACACTGAAGCTTTGAAAGCAGATCATGACACTCCTCTGCTCAAAACCCTCCAGTCCCTGCTGTAACTCTCACACATGTACAGGAAGAAGTGAAACAAAATTTGTGAAACAAAATTGTTAAGCATTTTATCAATATCTACAAAAGACAAAACACCTGCATATTCTTTGACCCAGTAGCTCCACTCCCAGTATATAACCAATACAAATGTGTAAAAAATATTCAAGAATATTCATAGCACCATTAATAGCTCTAAACTGAAAAAAGACACAAATAGCCATCTATAGCAGAATATATGGATGAATTGGGGAACATGTTGATTTATGTCTCTCACTATGAGAGATCTTATAAGAGAAACAGGCATGCAAGAAAAGAAAAAAGAAAGCACTAAATTCCAGAAAGTATCAACTGCCTTAAAAGTGTTAAAGAAAGACACCAACTTAAAGAGCATATCAAAGTATTAGAAATTCAACTGAGCCCTCTCACAAGTATCAGAAGTAATGGGGAACAGCAGAAGGGAATAGCAAAACAAAACAAAACAAAATCACTTAAGTAAACTAGTGTGGAAAACACGTACTATAAAGAAAACATGTACCATAACCACATAACTTAAAGACCTGGAATGTAAACACATCCAAGAAAACAGTGTGTGAGAAGAACATGGCAGAATTATTGGTCCTCAGAAAGTACCTAAGGCTTCATATATTTCAGTGTAGCTGTAGTTGCAGTTCAGGATTTTGGTGAAGTATGGGAAGATCTTCAGTTGGGAAAAATGTGGGAGCAGGAAGGAAATCTCAAGGGATCAGGTTTCACAGGTCTAAGCAAGCTACCATGCAGCAAGAGGATTCCACTGTGCCACTGTGTCTGAGGACACAACACATTCATAAGACAAAATGGAGACCTGGTGACCAGTAAAGTCCACTCTCAGTATCACAACAAGCTGCCAGAAGTAGGGAGCTCAATGAGGAAATGGTAAAGAAAGGACATCTCTAAAAAGATCTGGTAACTGGTGGCCACCACTGAAATGTCTAAACATCAATAAAGCAGATGCTATTCTTTCACAGCAAAAAGAGCATGCAGATGGCTTTTCCCCTCTACATTTATTAAATCTCTAATACAAAATTATCCTCTCGATGAGATATTTCCCTACACTGAGTATAAGTTTACGGGGCATGGACTCCAGACATCTGCTCAGGGTGAACAGAGAAAATTTTCTCCTTTATTACCCTGCTCCTCTCGCCAGCACATTCTCAAAATCACCAACTGTAAAGGCAACACAGCTGTCATGGGTGCCAGGGAGGGAAGAATGGAATTGGGGAGAAGAGTGTTTATGTGAATATTTCAGGCAGAATCACTAAGCCATAATTTTTATTACTTAAACCAGAAATACTGCAATATGAATAAGCATTGCAGTATTTCAGGATTTTATTAAACATTACTACTCAGCTGCCATACAGAAGTAAACATTGACATTTTACAAGCTAAATAACTCCAAATTATGACAGTGATAAACCAACAGACTGTTGTCCATAGTAATATCACAAAGCAATTGCCACATGAGCTGTTTCTCTTTGCCTTTTACTTTTATACTTAGAACAAGATGATTACCCAAATGAATGTGAATTTTAACTGACCATTTGAAAGTTTTTTGAAAATCTATATAATAGTAAAAGAAATCAAATTTCATTTCTTTCTAACCAGTCTGAAAATAAATAAAAGCTAACATTATAGGGCGCCTGGGTGGCTCAGTTGGTTAAGCGACTGCCTTCGGCTCAGGTCATGATCCTGGAGTCCCGGGATCGAGTCCCGCATCGGGCTCCCTGCTCGGCAGGGAGTCTGCTTCTCCCTCTGACCCTCCTCCCTCTCATGCTCTCTGTATCTCATTCTCTCTGTCTCAAATAAATAAATAAAATCTTTAAAACACTACAAAAAAAAAAGCTAACATTATAGGCTTTGGCTGTTAGAGATTAGAAACCTTCAATTTTTCATTTGAAACAGTAATTTTCAGATAGCTATTTTCTTAATATTATATTTTACATGTGCATATAAATTTGTACTCATAATAATTGCAGGAAAGAACCTCTTAAAATTACTTTGATATCCAAAATAAAACATACCTTTATCTGAAAAGATAAACAAAATTGATAAACCACACTCATAAAGAAAAAAGAGAAAGGACCCAAATAAAATCAGAAACAAGAGACAAGAAGTAACAACTGATATCACAAAAATACAAAGAATTGTAAGAAAATACTGTGAAAAATTGTATGCCAACAAACTGAACATCCTAGGAGAAATGGATAAATTCCTAAAAACATTCAGTCTTCCAAAATTGGATCAGGAAGAAATAGAAAATCTGAACAGACTGATTAAAAGTAATTAAATTGAAATGATAGTCAAAAAACCACCAAACAATGAAAGTCCAGGACCAGATGGATTCACATGTGAATTCTACTAAATATTTAAAGAAGAGTTAATATCTATGCTTCTCAAACAAGAAGAGGAAGGAAAGCTTCCAAATACCTTCTACAAGGCCAGCATTGCCCTGATACCAAAACCAGACAAAGACACCACACCCAAAAAGAAAATTTTAGGCCAATATATCTGATGAATATAGATGCAAAACTCCTCAACAAAATATTAGCAAACTGCATACAACAATACATTAAAAGTATCATGCATCACAATCAAGTGGGATTTTTTCCAGAAGTGCAAGGATGGCTCAGTATTCACAAATCAATGTGATATCCCACATCAACAAGATGGATAAAAAATATATGATCTCAATAGATGAAGAAAAATCATTTGACAAAATTCAACATCCATTCATGATTAAAACTCTCAGAAAAGTGGGTTTAGAGAGAATATACCTGATCATAATAAAGGTCATATATGAAAAACCCAAGGCTAACATCTTAATGTTGAAAAAATGAGACTTTATCCTCTAAAATCAAGAACAAGACAAAGATGTCCACTCTCACCACTTTTATTCAACATAGTACTACACATCCTAACTACAGCAATCAGACAAGAAGAAGAAATAAGAGGCATCCATATTGTTAACAAAGAAGAATACTGTCCTATTGTAGATGACAAAATACTATATATAGAAAATCCAAAAGACTCTACCAAAAACTACAAGTAATAAATGAATTCAGTAAAGTCGCAGGATATAAAATTAGTACACAGAAATCAGTAGCATTTCTGTACACTAATAGCAAAGTAGCAAAAGGAGAAATTAAAAAAACAATTTTGTTTATAATTGTACCAAAAATAATAAAATATTTAGGAATAAACTTAACCAAGTGCTGATAGACCTATACTCTGAAAACTATAAAACAATAATGAAAGAAATTGAAGATGACACAAACAAATGGAAAGTTGTTCCATGCTCTTGGATTAGAAGAATATTGCTAAAATTCCATATTACTCAAAGATCACCTACAGGTTCTATGCAATCCCTATCAAAATACTAATAGCATTTTTTCAAAGAACTAGAACAAATAATACTAAAATTTATATGGAACCACAAAAGACCCCAAATAGCGAAAACAATCTTGAGAAAGAACAAAGCTGAAGGTATCACAATCCCAGCTTTCAAGATATACCACAAAGCTGTAGTAATCAAAACACTATTACACTGGCATAAAAATGACTCATAGATCAATAGAACAGAATAGAGAGCCCAGAAATACACCCACAATTATATGGTCACTTAATCTATGACAAAGGAGGTAAAAAAATAAAATGGGGAAAAGACAGTCTCTTCAATAAATGGTGCTAGGAAAACTGGAAAGCTACCTGCATAAGAATGAAATTGAACCACTTTCTAACACCATACACAAAAATAAACTCAAAATGGATTTGAGACTTAAATGTGAGACCTGAAGCTATAAAACTCCTAGAAGAGAACATAGGCAGTAATTTCTTTGACATAAGCCATAGCAACCTTTTTCTAGATAGGTCTCCTAAGGCAAGGGAAATAAAAGCAAAAACAAACTATTGGAACTACATGAAAATAAAAGATTTTGCACAACAAAGGAAACCATCAACAAAACAAAAAGGCAACCTGGTGAATGGGAGAAGATAGTTACACATGATATATCCAATAAGGGATTCATATCCAAAATATATAAAGAACTTATATAACTCAACACCCAAAATGAAAACAATCCAATTAATAAAATGGACAGAGGAGACCTGAATAGACAATTTTTCAGAGAAGATATGTAAGTGGCCAACAGACATATAAAAAGATACTCAACATCATTAACCATAAGGAAAATGCAGATCAAAACCACAATGAAATATTACCTTACACCTGTCAGAATGGCTAGAACCAAAAGACAAAAAATAAGTGTTGGCAAGAATGTGGAGAAAAAGGAACCCTTATGCACTTGGTGAGAATAAAAATTGATGCAGCCATGGAAAACAGTATAGAAGTTCCTCAAAAAATTAAAAATAGAAATGCCATATGATCCAGCGATTCCATTACTGGGTATTTACCTAAAGAAAACAAAAACACTAATTTGAAAAGATATATGCAGCCCCATATTTATTGCAGCATTATTTACAATAGCCAAGATATGAAAGCAACCTAAGTATCTACTGATAGATGAATGGGCAAAGATGTGTGTATATATCTATATAGATACACACATACACATATATATGTATATACATAAACCCAATGTAATATTATGCAGCCATAAAAAAGGATGAGATCATGCAATTTGAGACAACATGGATGAATCTAAAGGGTATTATATTAAGTGAAATAAGTCAGACTGAGAAATACAAATATCATATGATTTCACTCAAATGTAGATTTTAAAAAGGACAAAACAAATGGAAGTGCCTGGGTGGCTCAGTTGGTTAAGCATCTGACTCTTGATTTCGGCTCAAGTCATATCTCAGGGATGTGGGATAGAGTCCCACATCAGGCTCTGAGCTCAGGGCAGAGTCTGCTTGAAATTCTCTCTCTCCCTATCCCTCTCCCCCCATGCTCCCTTGCACACTCTCTCAAATAAATAAAATCTTTAAAACAAAACAAAACAAAAACGAATTAACAAAATGCAGAATCAGACCTATAAATACAGATGAGAAACTGATGGTTGCCTGAGGGAAGGAGAGTGGGAGATACAGGCTTCCACTTATGGAATGAATGAGTCACAGGAATAAAGTGCACAGCATAGGAAATACTGTCAATGATATGGTTATAGTGTTGTATAATGACAGATGGTAACTACACTTGTGAGCACAGCATGATGTATAGAGATGTTGAATCATTATGTTGTATACTTGAAACTAATGTAACATTGTATGTCAACTATATTTTTTAAAAAAGCATAAAAAATAAAATATAGATTTATCTAATATATGCTAAAATAAAACACTGACAGATCTAATTTCAGTTTTATTGATATATTACTAGCAAATTATTAATAAAATATTTCTATAGCTTGATTATATTCTAACATTATGAGATTTTTATAATCTAAGTTTGGAAACGAATGAGTTTTTTGAGTCAGTTCATTTCATTAGACAATTCTTAAAATGAGAGAATTTCTTAAGTAGAAATTGTTCCTGGTAAATATCCACCTAGTATGTGCCCCCTATCGTTTACAGTAACAGATATAAAATCAGATTCTTCTATCATAAAAACAGCCTGCCATTATATAAAAGCAGATAATATAATCCTGGAATCCCAGAACATGTTTAGTTTGCCAGAGTCCCTTTTAAGTTGCAAGCATAACCAGATACAATCCTTCATATGTAGTCTGACTAGTGTGAAGTTCCAAAGGACTATTATCATCCCCTGCACCATACTGCTATCAAATATTAACTTTGTAGTACTTTGTAGTGTACTCTCAGTACACTAATAAATGAATTCAGTAAAGCTGCAGGATATAAAAACAACACACAAAACTCAATTGAGTTTCTATACACTAACAATCAATAATCCAAAAAGAAAATTAAGAAAACAATGCCATTTACAATAGCATTAAAAAGCATAAAATATTTACAGATAAACCTAACCAAGAAGGTAAAAGCCTCAAACACTGAAAACCATAAGACATTGATAAAAGAAGTTTAAAAAGACACAAATTAATGGAAAGACATCCTGTGTTTATGGATTGGAAAACATAATATTGTTAAGATGTCCATACCACCTCACACCAGTCAAAATGGCTAAAATTAACAACTCAGGAAACAACAGATGTTGGCAAGGATGCAGAGAAAGGGGAACCCTCTTGCATTATTGGTGGGAATGCAAGCTGGTGCAGCCACTCTGGAAAACAAGGTGGAGGTTCCTTGAAAAGTTAGAAATAGAGCTAATCTACAACCCAGGAATTCACTGCTAGGTATTTATCCAAAGGATACAAACATAGTGATTCGAAGGGGCAAATGCACCCCAATGTTTATAGCAGCAATGTCCACAATAGCCAAACTATGGAAAAAGTCCAGATGTCCACCGACAGATGAATGGATAAAGAAGATGTGGTGTATATATACAATGGAATATTATGCAGCCACCAAAAAATGAAATCTTGCCATTTGCAATGACGTGGATGGAACTAGAGGGTATTATGCTAAGTGAAATAGGCCAGAGAAAGACAAATATCATATGATTTCATTCATATGTGGAATTTAGGAAACAAAACAGATTAACATAGGGGAAGGGAAGGAAAAATAAAATAAGATAAAAACAGAGAGGGAGGCAAATCATAAGAGATTCTTAAATATAGGGAACAAACTGTGGGTTGCTGGAGGTTGGGAGGGGTAGGGGGTAACCAGGTGATGGGCGTTAAGGAGGGCACTTGATGTAATGAGCCCTGGGTGTTATATGCAACTGATGAATCACTAAACTCTACCTCTGAAACTAGTAATACGCTATATGTTGATTTTAAATAAATTAAAGAAAAAAAAGATGTCCATACTAACCAAAGTGATCTACAGAATCAGTGAAATCCCTATCAAATTTTTTTGAATAGAAAAATCTATTCTAAAATTAATGTGGAATTTCAAGGGACAAAAACAAGCATTAAAAAGAACAAAGTTGGAGGTCTCACATTTCCTGATTCCAAAAAATATTACAAAGCCACAGTCATTAAAAAAGTGTGGTACTAGCATGAAGACAAACATATAGAACAATGGAAAGAATAGAAAGCTCAGAAACAAACCCTCATGTATACAGTCACATAATTTTTGACAAAATGTGCCAAGAGTACTTAATGGGAAAAGAACAGTCTTTTTACAAAGGATGCTGGGAATACTGGATATCCACATCCCCAAATTACCAAAACAAAGTTGGACTCAAACTATATAATAAAATTAACAAAATGCTTTAGAAATCTAAATGAAATACCCATAAACTATAAAATTCTAGAATAAAACATCAAGAAAAGCTTCATGACATTAGATATGGCAATGATTTCTTGGATATGATGCCAAGAGCACAGGAAATAAAAGCAAAAATAGAGAAATGGGACATTATACTAAAATGTTTCTGTGCAAAGGACACAATCAATGGAATGAAAAGGCAACCAACCTATGGAGTAGGAGAAAATATTTGCAAATAATGTATCTGATAAGGGGTTAATATCTAGAATATACAAAGAACTCCTACAACTCAACTACAAAAAAAGCAAATAACCTGACTAAAAACTGGGCCAAAAACCTGAATAGATGTTTTTCCAAAGATAATACACAAATTTTTTTCCAAAGATAATACACAAGCATATGAAAAGATGCTCAACATCACAAATCGTTAGAGAAATGCATACCAAAACCACCTCACACCCATTTGGAGGACTATATTAGTGCTGCTGAAGATAATAGAAAAAATGGAACCCCTGTGCACTTCTGTGGGATTGTAAAAGGGCAAACCCCATTATAACACTAAAATAGTATTGCAGTTCCTTAAAAAACTAAGAATAGAATTAATTTAAGATATCCAGCAATAGCATTTCTAAATATATATGCAAAAGAATTGAAAGCAGGGTCTTGAAGAGATATTTGCTCACCATGTTCATAATGGCATTATCCACAACAGCCAAATAGAAGCAACCCAAATACCCATCAAAGGTGAACAATATAATGGAATGTTCTTCAGTCTTAAAAGTAAAAGAAATCTTGTCACATCTTACAACATGAATGAAACTTGAGGGCATTATGCTAAGTGAAATAAGTCACAAAAGGACAAATTCTATGCTTCCATTCATATGCGGTATCTGAAGTAGTCAAATTCATAGAAACAAAAAGTAGAAGGACAGGTACCAGGGGCTAGGAGGAGGAAGAAACAGGAGTTTATTAAATGTTGTAGAGTTCAGTTTTGCAAGATGAGAAAAGCTCTGGAGATGTTACACAACAATGTGAATATATAGTTCAACACTTCTGAACTGGACACTTAAAAATGGTTAAGATGGTAAATTTTATGTTATATATATATTTAGCACAATTTTTTCAAGTTTTATTTAAATTCCAGTTAGTTAATTTACAGTATTAGTTTCAGGTGTGGAATTTAATGATTCATCACTTACACATACAACACCCCAGGCTCATCACAAGTGCCCTCCTTTTTTTTTTTTTTTAAAGATTTTATTTATTTATTTGTCAGAGAGAGAGAGCACAAGGAGGGGGAGCGGCAGGCAGAGCAGTAGAGGGAGAAGCAGGCTCCCCAGCGAGCAAGGAGCCCAATGTGGGACTCGATCCCAGGACCCTGGGATCATGACCTGAGCCGAAGGCAGATGCTTAATGACTGAGCCACCCAGGTTCCCGCACAAGTGCCCTCCTTAATACCAATCCCTCATTTAACCCACCCCCTGTCCTCCTCCCCTCCAGTAACCCTCAGTTTGTTCCCTTATAGTTAAGAGTCTGTTTTCTGGCTTGACTCTCCTTTCCACCCCCCCTCCATGTTCATCTGTTTTGTTTCCTAAATTCCACATATGAGTGAAATCATATGGTATTTGTCTTTCTTGGACTTATTTTGCTTAGCATAATACCCTCTAGCTCCATCCACATCATTACAAATAGCAAGATTTCATTCTTTTGATGGCTGAGTAATATTCCATTGTGTATATATACACATCTTCTTTATCCATTCTTCAATGGACAGTTGGACTCTTTCCATAATTAGGCTATTGTTGATAATGCTGCTGTAAACATAGGGGTGCATGTACCCCTTCAGTACAGAGTGGCTGTACCAGTTTGCATTCCCACCAACAGTGTAAGTTTCCCCTTTCTCTGCATTCTTGCCAACACCTGTTGCTTCTTGTGTTAATTTCAGCCATTCTAACAGGTGTGAGGTGGTATCTCATTATAGTTTTGATTTGTATTTCCCTGATAAGTGATGTTGAGCATCTTTTCATGTGTCTATTAGCCATCTGTATGTCTTCTTTGGAGAAATGTCTGTTCATGTCTTCTGCCCACTTCTGAACTGGATTATTTGTTTTTTTGGTGTTGAGTTTGAGAAGTCCTTTATAGATTTTAGATACTAATCCTTTATCAGATATGTCAGTTGCAAATATCTTCTCCCATTCTATAGGTTGCCTTTTAGTTTTGATTATTTCCTTTGCTGTATACAAGCTTTTTATCTTGATGAAGTACCAATAGTTTATTTTTGCTTTTGTCTCCCTTGCCTCAGGAGACATATCTAGAAAGAAGTTGCTACAGCCTATGTCAAAGAGGTTACTGCCTGTGTTCTTTAGGATTCTAATGGTTTCCTGTTTCACATTTAAGTATTTCATCCTTTTTGAGTTTATTTTTGTGTATGGTATAAGAAAGTGGTCTAGTTTCATTCTTTTGCATGTTGCTGTCCAGTTTTCCCAAAACCATTTGCTGAAGAGACTGTCTTTTTTCCATTGGATAGGCTTTCCTGCTTTGTCAAAGATAAGTTGATCATATAGTTATGGGTTCATTTCTGGGTTTTCTATTCTGTTCCCATTGATCGATGAGTCTGTTTTGGTGCCAGTACCCTACTGTCTTAATTGCTACAGCTTTGCAATATAGCTTGAAGTCCACAATTGTGATGCTGCCAGCTATACTCTTCTTTTTCAGGATTGCTTTGGCTATTCGGGGTCTTTTGTGGTTCCATACAAATTTTAGGATTGTTTGTTCTAGCTCTGTGAAAAATTTTAGCACAATTTTTAAAAATCCTATTCTACCTGAAGTTCATTTGGAACATGTGATCATATAATATGTTAATTTATTATGCATGAATTGCTATCCATTCCAGTGCTGAAATCATGCTTTTTATCCAGGCTGGGACTAGGATAAAGGCAAGTGCCTTAGATGCAAAATTTAATGAGGTGTCAAAGAACTCAGTGATTATGATAAGTAATATTTAATGCATTATTTTTAAAAACATCAAAATTAATGCTGAAAATCCCATGATGAACAGAATTATCAACACTTAAATAAAGACAAGATCAGTAAAAATGCCAAGCCAAGCCATATTGATGCCTGAGGCCAAAAGAAAAATCAGTAATACTGATACAGGGTTAAACCTTTTTATTTCCATCGACTCTCAGATGACTTTGCCACAATCTTACTAATAAGACTGATTTCATCTGATCGAAACTTCATCCCATTTCCTCCTCTTCATTCCTCAAATCAAAGAATCCACTTTTCCTTTACTTCTGTCTCTGAGATGTTCTCCCTGTAAGAATTTGGTATACTTGGACTCATCTTCTGTCCCAGTATAAGTCTTTCCCTTATTTTTGTTGATGGTACAACCACAGTCCCAGATGCTTAAGAATCTGAGTCTGAATCTGCGGAATATATCTGAATACATCTGAATCTGAGTCTTAAATCTGCTGCTAGTAAGTCCACGTTCTCTGTCAACAGCTAGAACCATTAAATTGTAAATTCTATTTCTAATTGTGGAATCTAACCCAATTCAACATTGCTGTTCCTGCTGATGCTCTCTCCTTATTTTACATAACAGTTGTGTTTGCAACCACTTTCACCAATACAGTTTTCAATCTACTGCCAGTTAAATATTGTTAAAGCACCTCCTTTATCATGCCCTTCCTTCATTACTACAATGCAACCTCTGGAAGGAATTTTTCTCTTCACTTCTGCTTCCAAAGAGCCAGCCAATTCTTCCATTAAATCTTCACTGTTAAGTAAAGCTAGAAACACTCTCCCTGCCTCTATCTGACTATGGAATTTTTGCACTAGTCACATGTGATTTAAATCTCTAGTTTCAATCTCATTCATTTCATCTCTTAATAAGAGATCTCTCAAAAAATTGTAAGCTCCCAAAAAACAAGGTCCATATATATACTTTCAATGCCAAGCAAAGTGTTGACTCTTCCTCTGTTTGTGTGTGTATGAGAGAGAGAGTGAGAGAGAAAGAAGAGAAATGAATGAGGGAATAATCACTTTGAATCTCCTTATCTCATAGTTACCCCACATTATAGATTATATAGCACTAGCCACTTAAGTGCTGTGGGCCCTGAGGAGAAAGCAGAGTAGTTCATGAAACTTCAGAAATAAAATGTCTCCCTAGGGAATTAAACATTTTGTTGTTGTTGCTTACAGGTTAGAAAGCTAAAATGTTTTAAAATGTTCAACATGTTTTCGGCCCAAGGGAGACACTAGAGTGAAACCAAATATATTAACACTGTCACATTAAAGTGGATATTTTTCAAGCTTAGGATGATTATCTCAAGTATGCTTCTGAGAACATGACACAATTTTTTACATTAATTACATTAATGTAAAATAATATTCTACCAAAATATTACTTTGACATATTATCACATAATACCCATGCTTATAACTACACAAACCAAAAATTTTTTATCTTCTACAGTAATAAGTGGGCTTACACTGAAGCTGAAGAAATAGCTTTTCTCATATCTCAGATACTCCAGAAAAAAAAAAAATACTCCTAAAAACAGAGACATCCAGAAAATGCCTTATTGACTTCCAATTGCCATTTTAAGAAACAGCCAGTTATCTGACAAGTTTTCCTTGAGCTGCCCTACTGAGCACTCCTCCAGATTGGGAGCTATGTAGAGTAAGAAGAAACCATGATTCCTGCTTTCAAAGAGCCTACTGTTTGGGGTGAACAAAAGCCTTATAAATTATGTAAAAAATAAAGTACAACATAACACACAACCCTGCACTAAATCACTTGCTTATAACTGCCCTAAGAATACAAATAAAGGTGACACCCACTGAGGGTTAGGGCTTCATAGCAAGTATTGTTAATATTTGGGAAAAAAAAAAACTAGGTAAGAATTCTATGAAAATATGGAGAGTAAACCAAAGCATAAATGGACACTTGACCAAAGCAACACTAGGACAGAAAACAAGTGAATCTGAAAATTCAAGTGCAATTTGGGTCAATTCAGGTACTAAGATAAACAATAGAAGTAAGCTGGCAGATGTTTAGAATTTCCAAATTATATGTTTTTCCTTCATTTAATAATTATTATTATAGAAAAATATATTAATAATATAAGCAAATATTTAATCTATCCTAGCAAAATTTGACTCATGAAATTTGGTTATATTTGTTAAGAGTTAATTCTGAAGTCATTGAAATTCCCTTAGTCTTAGGGATATAATCATTCATACATTCATTGTTTCATTCAAGAAATATTTTTAAATGCTTGCTATATTCCAAAGGGGGGGGCCCAGGTATGAATGCATTTAAAAGCTCTCCAAGAAAAATTTTTTTAAAGATTTTATTTATTTTGCTGAGAGAGTGAGAGAACACAAACAGGGGGAGCAGTAGAAGGAGAGGGAGAAGCAGGCTTCCCACTGAGCAGGGAGCCCAATGCAGGGCTCGATCCCAGGGTCCTGGGAATATGACCTGAGCTGAAGGCAGATGCTTAACCATCTGAGCCACCCAGAAGCCCCTAAGAAATTTTTGAAATACAGTGAGGATTCCCTATTTTAGGGAGGTACAGGTTTTCCACTTGAGTGTGCAAGAATTGGGCAATAAACTTATTAAAATTGCAACATTATAGCTTTTCCTGATGCTAAATAAATCCCAGTAATCTGCAATATTAAGTAATTCCAGCCCCTCTTTTTTAGATGATTAAACCAAATTCCACATTGAGAATATGTCCCTAGGACCAGAACTGAGTGCAAAAGCAATTCCTCTTAAGGCCATGATGAAGACAACTGGGAAAAATAAATAAAACAACTGTTTTTCAATATCAGCTAACAGGGGTGGCAAGACATCCCTTAAAGAAGAAAAATGGTAAAGGTGAGCCCCTTATTTACCCTGGCTTTATGCCTAAAGACACTTTCTGAGCCCTGGTGCACAGAGGAGGATCCCAACTACAGCACAGAAGTTTGACTTAATTAAGAGACGGGGATTGGAGATGGGAAGGGCTAGGCATCTGGAATTTGTGAATAAAGTACCAAAAAGGAGGAAATTTTAGAGAAAGCACACCAGCAATCTGAATAGGACTCCCATTAAGTCTTTGACTTAATATAAATCTGCTTAGGGTTAAATGCCATACTAAGCAAAGGAAAATCGAAGAATAACTATAATCTAAAGTATTCTGGCCTCATACATTGCTGAGAGATATTAAAATCCCTACCATATCAGAAAGACCTCTCACTGAACACACAGGAATTCAGTACTGAATCCTAAAAGGCAGTGCCTCTATAATAAGGTTACTCTAATCCTAAAGTAAAGACTATGTTAGAACTACAAAGATGATCTGTCCATTTCAGTGAGGGGGATATTAAAGTCCCCCACTATTATTGTATTGTTGTCGATGTGTTTCTTTGCTTTTGTTATTAATTGCCTTATATAATTGGCTGCTCCCATGTTAGGGGCATAGATATTTACAATTGTTAGATCTTCTTGAAAAGAGATCGAAGAAAAGAATAGCAACAACTCTCTCATCAGAAAAGCAACCACTTTCTGGAAGGTAGGACGTGTGGAGAAGTGAATCCGAGGCGATATTCGGGAGGATAGACGGCGGGGGAGGGGCCTCCGGCGGCCGCTTCTGGCAAGTGATAGAGCCGCGGAGCACAAAATCGGAACTTTTAAAAGTCTGCTCCGCTGCGGGACATCACTCTGGTGGCTAAGCGGGGGCTGGAACCCTCCGGGACAGTGTGGTCCCAGGACCCTCGGGGTCACAGAAAGACCGGGGGTGCCTGAGTGTGGCAGAGCTCCCAGGTAATGGAGCAGGGAAGCCGGCTGCAGAGGCGGAGCCCAGGCGTGGGCTCTCAGCTCAGGGTTGTCATAAACCATGATCGCGGCACAGTCGGGCCACTGCTCCTCCAGCAGGGACCCAACAAGCGGCAGATCCGGGCAGACTCACCTTCCTTCCCCGGGAGGAGCCGCGCAGGAGTGCACCGCAGGGATCTGCTGGGTTTGGAGACTCCACCCGGGGTCGGACGCCAGAGATAGAAACGCGTGGTCACAGGCCGGGTGAGCACGGAGTGCAGCCGGAGACCGGGGAGACGGGAGTGACTGACGGCTTTTCTCTGGGGGTTCACTGAGGAGCGGGGTCCCGAGTTCTCGGCTCCTCCGGGGCGGAGATTGGGAGGCCGCCATTTTCACTCTCCGCCTCCAAAGCTGTAAGGAAAGCTCAGAGGGAACAAAAGCCCCAGAGAGCAAACCCAAGCAGATTACTTAGCTGGGAGGGGGCAAGGGCGGGGCAATTCCGCCTCCGGCAAAGACATTCGGAAACCACGGCAACAGGCCCCTCCCCAGAAGATCAGCGAGAACAGCCAGCCAAGACCAAGTTTACCGATCAATGACAATGGCAGAACTCCAGCGCTAGGGGAATACTGCACATAGAATTCATGGCTTTTTTACCATGATTCTTTAGTCTTTCAAAGTTAATTTTTTTTAACTTGTCTTTTTTTCTTTTTTTTTTTAATTTTTTTTTCCCTTTTTCAACCAACATTTTATCAATCCCTTTTTTTAAAAAAAACATTTTTATTCTTCATTTTTAGAGTCATATTCTATCCCTTCATAGTAGTTACCCGTATTTTTGGCATATATATATAAGATGTTCTCTCTTTAAAATTTTGAGATAGTTTCTTCTAACAGATTAAAATATACCCTAAATCTCTAGTATATGGTGTTTTCTATTCCCCTGCCTGATCACATTCTCTCCCTTTTTTTTTCTTTTTTCTTTTTTTAAATCCTCTTCTTTCTTTTTTCAAACAATCTTATCAATTCCTTTTATAAAATTTTTTATAATTTCCATCTTTACAGTCATATTCCATCCCTTCATCATATCAACCCTTATTTTTGTACATATATAAGTTTTTCTTTCTTTAAAATTTTGGGAGGCACTTTCTTCTATAAGACCAAAACACACCCCAAATCTAGTGTGTGGCACTGACCTATATACCAGCCTGATCATATTTGATCACATTCTGGTTTTTTGTTGTTGTTGATGTTTTGTTTGTTTTTATCTTTATCTTTTTCTTTTTCTTTTTTCTCTCTTTCCCTTTCTTTTTCCACTGCTTCAGGTCTTTTCTGATTTGTTTAGAGTATATTTTCTGGGGACATTGTTACTCTGCTAGCATTTTGTTCTCTCATTAATCTATTCTCCTCTGCACAAAATGACAAGACGGAAAAAATCACCTCAACAAAAAGAACAAGAGGTAGTACTGACTGCCAGGGACCTACTCAATATGGACATTAGTACGATGTCAGATCTAGAGTTCAGAATCATCACTTTAAAGATACTAGCTGGGCTTGAAAAAAATATGGAAGTTATTAGAGAAACCCTTTCTGGGGAAGTAAAAGAACTAAAATCTAACCAAGTAGAAATCAAAAAGGCTATTAATGAGGTGCAATCAAAAATGGGGGCGCTAACTGCTAGAATAAATGAGGCAGAAGAGAGAATCAGTAATATTTCTATATTTGGGAAAAAGAGAGATAAACAACTACTGGATCACGAGGGCAGAATTCGAGAGATAAGCGATACCATAAGATGAAACAACATTAGACTAATTGGGATCCCAGAAGAAGAAGAAAGAGAGAGAGGGGCAGAAGGTACAATGGAGCAAATTATAGCCGAGAACTTCCCTAATTTGGGGAAGGAAACAGGCATCAAAATCCAGGAAGCACAGAGAACCCCTCTCAAAATCAATAAAAATAGGTCAACACCCCAACATCTAATAGTAAAACTTACAAGTCTCAGAGACAAAGAGAAAATCCTGAAAGCAGCTCGGGAGAAGAGATATGTAACCTACAAGGGTAGAAACATTAGATTGGCAACAGACCTATCCACAGAGACCTGGCAGGCCAGAAAGGACTGGCAGGATATATTCAGAGCACTAAATGAGAAAAATATGCAGCCAAGAATACTCTATCCAGCTAGGCTGTCATTGAAAATTGAAGGAGAGATAAAAAGCTTCCAGGACAAACAAAAACTAAAGGAATTTGCAAACACAAAACCAGCCCTACAGGAAATCTTGAAAGGGGTCCTCTAAGCAAAGAGAGACCCTAAAAGCAACATAGACCAGAAAGGAACACAGACAATATATGGTAACAGTCACCTTACAGGCAATACAATGGCACTAAATTCATATCTTTCAATAGTTACCCTGAATGTAAATGGGTTAAATGCCCCAATCAAAAGACACAGGCTATCAGACTGGATTAAAAAACAAGACCCATCGATATGCTGTCTGCAAGAGACTCATTTTAGACCCAAAGACACCCCCAGATTGAAAGTGAGGGGGTGGAAAACCATTTACCATGCTAATGGACACCAAAAGAAAGCTGGGGTGGCAATCCTTATATCAGACAAATTAGATTTTAAACCAAAGACTGTAATAAGAGATGAGGAAGGACATTATATCCTACTTAAAGGATCTATCCAACAAGAAGACCTAACAATCATAAATATCTATGCCCCTAACATGGGAGCAGCCAATTATATAAGGCAATTAATAACAAAAGCAAAGAAACACATCGACAACAATACAATAATAGTGGGGGACTTTAACACCCCCCTCACTGAAATGGACACATCATCTAAGCAAAAGATCAACAAGGAAATAAAGACTTTAAATGACACACTGGACCAAATGGACTTCACAGACATATTCAGAACATTCCATCCCAAAGCAACGGAATACACATTCTTCTCTAGTGCCCATGGAACATTCTCCAGAATAGATCACATCCTAGGTCATAAATCAGGTCTCAACCGGTACCAAAAGATTGGGATCATTCCCTGCCTATTTTCAGACCACAATGCTTTGAAACTAGAGCTCAATCACAAGAGGAAAGTCGGAAAGAACTCAAATACATGGAGGCTAAAGAGCATCCTACTGAAGAGTGAATGGGTCAACCAGGAAATTAAAGAAGAATTAAAAAAATACATGGAAACCAATGAAAATGAAAACACAACTATTCAAAATCTTTGGGATGCAGCAAAGGCAGTCCTAAGAGGAAAGTATATAGCAATACAAGCCTTTCTCAAGAGACAAGAAAGGTCTCAAGTACACAACCTAACCTTCCACCTAAAGGAGCTGGAGAAAGAATGGCAAATAAAGCCTAAACCGAGCAGGAGAAGAGAAATAATGAAGATCAGAGCAGAAATCAATGAAATAGAAACTATAAGAATAGTAGAACAGATCAACGAAACTAGGAGCTGGTTCTTTGAAAGAATTAACAAGATTGATAAACCCCTGGCCAGACTTATCAAAAAGAAAAGAGAAATGACCCAAATCAACAAAATCATGAATGAAAGAGGAGAGATCACAACCAACACCAAAGAAATACAAACAATTATAAGAACATATTATGAGCAACTCTATGCCAGCAAATTAGATAACCTAGAAGAAATGGATGCATTCCTAGAGATGTACCAACTACCAAAACTGAACCAGGAAGAAATAGAAAACCTGAACAGACCTATAACCACTAAGGAAATTGAAGCAGTCATCAAAAATCTCCCAACAAACAAAAGCCCAGGGCCAGATGGCTTCCCAGGGGAATTCTACCAAACATTTCAAGAAGAATTAATACCTATTCTTCTGAAACTGTTCCAAAAGATAGAAATGGAAGGAAAACTTCCAAACTCATTTTATGAGGCCAGCATTACCTTGATCCCAAAACCAGACAAAGACCCCATCAAAAAGGAGAACTACAGACCAATATCCCTGATGAACATGGATTCAAAAATTCTCACCAAAATACTAGCCAATAGGATCCAACAGTACATTAAAAGGATTATTCACCACGACCAAGTGGGATTTATCCCTGGGCTGCAAGGTTGGTTCAACATCCGCAAATCAATCAACGTGATACAATACATTAACAAAAGAAAGAACAAGAATCATATGATCCTCTCAATAGATGCAGAAAAAGCTTTTGACAAAGTACAGCATCCTTTCTTGATCAAAACTCTTCAGAGTATAGGCATAGAGGGTACATACCTCAATATCATAAAAGCCATCTATGAAAAACCTACAGCGAATATCATTCTCAATGGGGAAAAACTGAGAGCTTTCCGCCTAAGGTCAGGAACACGGCAGGGATGTCCACTATCACCACTGCTATTCAACATAGTATTGGAAGTCCTAGCCACAGCAATCAGACAACAAAAAGAAATAAAAGGCATCCAAATCGGCAAAGAAGAAGTCAAACTCTCACTCTTTGCAGATGATATGATACTTTATGTAGAAAACCCCAAAGACTCCACCCCAAAACTGCTAGAACTCATACAGGAATTCAGTAAAGTGGCAGGATATAAAATCAATGCACAGAAGTCAGTGGCATTCCTATACACCAACAACAAGACAGAAGAAAGAGAAATTAAGAAGTCAATCCCATTTACAATTGCACCCAAAACCATAAGATACCTAGGAATAAATCTAACCAAAGAGACAAAGGATCTGTACTCAGAAAACTATAAAATACTCATGAAAGAAATTGAGGAAGACACAAAGAAATGGAAAAACATTCCATGCTCATGGATTGGAAGAACAAATATTGTGAAGATGTCAATGCTACCTAGAGCAATCTACACATTCAATGCAATCCCCATCAAAATACCATCCACTTTTTTCAAAGGAATGGAACAAATAATCCTAAAATTTGTATGGAACCAGAAAAGACCCCGCATAGCCAGAGGAATATTGAAAAAGAAAAGCAAAGCCGGCGGCATCACAATTCCGGACTTCCAGCTCTATTACAAAGCTGTCATCATCAAGACAGCATGGTACTGGCACAAAAACAGACACATAGATCAATGGAACAGAATAGAGAGCCCAGAAATGGACCCTCAACTCTATGGTCAACTCATCTTTGACAAAGCAGGAAAGAATGTCCAATGGAACAAAGACAGTCGCTTCAACAAATGGTGTTGGGAAAATTGGATAGCCACATGCAGAAGAATGAAACTGGACCATTTCCTTACACCACACACAAAAATAGACTCCAAATGGTTGAAAGACCTCAATGTGAGACAGGAGTCCATCAAAATCCTAAAGGAGAACACAGGCTGCAACCTCTTTGACCTCAGCCGAAGCAACTTCTTCCTAGAAACATCACCAAAGGCAAGGGAAGCAAGGGCAAAAATGAACTATTGGGACTTCATCAAGACAAAAAGCTTTTGCAAAGCAAAGGAAACAGTCAACAAAACCAAAAGACAACCGACAGAATGGGAGAAGATATTTGCAAATGACATCAGATAAAGGGCTAGTATCCAAAATCTATAAAGAACTCATCAAACTCAACACCCAAAGAACAAAGAATCCAATCAAGAAATAGGCAGAAGACATGAACAGACATTTTTCCAAAGAAGACATCCAAATGGCCAACAGACACATGAAAAAGTGCTCAATATCGCTTGGCATCAGGGAAATCCAAATCAAAACCTCAATGAGATACCACCTCACACCAGTCAGAATGGCTAAAATTAACAAGTCAGGAAACGACAGATGTTGGCAGGGATGCGGAGAAAGGGGAACCCTCCTACACTGTTGGTGGGAATGCAAGCTGGTGCAGCCACTCTGGAAAACTGTATGGAGGTTCCTCAAAAAGTTGAAAATAGAGCTATCATATGATCCAGCAATTGCACTACTGGGTATTTACCCCAAAGATACAAAAGTAGGGATCCGAAAGGGTACGTGCACCCCGATGTTTATAGCAGCAATGTCCACAATAGCCAAACTGTGGAAAGAGCCAAGATGTCCATCGACAGATGACTGGATAAAGAAGATGTGGTATATATATACAATGGAATATTATGCAGCCATCAAAAGGAATGAGATCTTGCCATTTGCAACGACGTGGATGGAACTGGAGGGTATTATGTTGAGCAAAATAAGTCAAACAGAGAAAGACATGTATCATATGATCTCACTGATATGAGGAATTCTTAATTGCAGGAAACAAACTGAGGGTTGCTGGAGTAGGGGGTGGGGTGGGAGGGATGGGGTGACTGGGTGATAGACACTGGGGAGGGTATGTGCTATGGTGAGCGCTGTGAATTGTGTGAGACTGTTGAATCACAGATCTGTACCTCTGAAACAAATAATGCAATACATGTTAAGAAAAAAAAAAGAAGAAGAAGGTAGCGGGAGGGGAAGAATGAAGCGGGGGAAATCGGAGGGGTAGACGAACCATGAGAGACGAGGACTCTGAAAAACAAACTGAGGGTTCTAGAGGGTGGGGGGTGGGAGGATGGGTTAGCCTGGTGGTGGGTATTGAGGAGGGCACATTTTGCATGGAGCACTGGGTGTTATGCACAAACAATGAATCATGGAACATTCATCTAAAACTAATGATGTAATGTATGGGGATTAACATAAGAATAAAAAAATTAATTAATTAATTAAAAAAATATTAATCCAGTGCAAGGAGCAATAAAAGCATCAATCATACATGAAATTTCTCAAAAATTTATCTCCTTTGCACTTGTTCTTGAAGCTTCTAGATGCTGCATTCCACCAAAGCAGGGGAGTAAATGAACCAAGTCATAAATATGGATATTGTAAGCAGTAGACCATTAAAAGAATACCTGAGTAGATAGCCCAGACCCCATTTTACCCCATAGAGTTGTACCAGCACCCCACATTTAGCTCCTATCTATAGGCATGAGGGTGGGAGTGTTCTATCGGTCCAGCTGAAAAAAAGAAGGAAAAATGCTGAGTTTGGATTTCAGATAGTTCAAGTCAGTATATAGGTGTAAGCCAAAAATGAATGGCAGCTGAATTGTAGCCACATGCAAGGGTGGCTTTGAGAGACAATGATAAGGAAAACATTCCCAACAGACAGACTTTAAATGGTGCATCTGGCATCCACTTTGTGGACATAGAAGTTGGCAGAGATGAAAACTATACATAAATTTCTGGAACGTGACCAGAAGCCTGGCCAGCTGGCCAGGAACGTGGAATGAAAACACTGGAATATTGGACACAAAGACTTCTGAAGTGGAAACATATGGTGGACATATGGTAACGTGCCCAAAGTGCCAAGAGTTTACTATCACATATTAACATATTTTAGAAAGCACCTGTCATGGAAGAACCACTGAACAACGAACTTGCCAGTTGATGTGAGCCATATTTTCCCATTGGCCACCCCAGAACTAGCATGATGAGCGAACATATTTGCCACAGTGGTAGAAACCTAGGTTTCATATTGGACCATCAGCATGAACCCCATTTAATAAAGCCAATTTAGCCACTGCCGTGTCTCAATGTCCAACTTGTCAGCAATAAACACTAACACTGAGTCCCCTATATGGCACTTTTCCTCAAGTAGGCCAACTCATTGCTTGGTGGTAAGTTTGTTCTTTTTGGCCTCTCCCATGCTGGAAAAGCAATTCTTCCTCACAAAAAAATACACTTGCAGGTATAGGCTCACTGTCTCTGCCTGTAGAACTTGAGCCAGGACCATTATCCATGGGTTTACAGAGTGCCTAATTCACAAGCTTAGAATCCTGCAAAACAAAGCATTTGACCAGGACACCCATTTCACAATGAAAGAGTTGAAAAAGTGGGCCCACATTTATGAGATCCATTGGTTTTGTGACATACCATACCAGTTGCTGTAATAAACACTGGAGTGACCCTGCTGAACCTGCAGCTAAAGCTCCAGCTCAGAGGCAATAGCTTCAAGAATGGTAGAATACCCTTCAGAATACAGTATACGAACTACAGCTAAAAACTCTATGTGGCTGTTTCTCTAGAAGACACCGTGGGTCCAGGAACCAAAGGGTGGAAGTATCAGTAGGTCCACTCACCATCGCTCCCAATGACTCACTGGGGGAATTCGTGCTTCTCATCCCACATCTCTGGTTTCTGTACAATTAGAGGTTCTGATCCCTAAAGAAGGGTGAACCCTTGCCAAAAGACATAGTGAGGGTCTTTTTGAACTATAAGCTGAGGCTGTCCCTTGGGCATTTTGAACTTCTCTTGCTTGGAAACCAGCAAGTGAGAAAGGGAGTCAAAATCTTGGAAGGAATAATTTACCTTGATCACAAAGAAGAGGTAGTGCTGTTTTACAAAACGGGAAAGAGTGTGTAAAAGTCAGTTGATCCACTTGAGTCTCTCTTGGGACCCCTTTGCCCCATTATAATTGAATGGACACATGCCTAAAAGGTGGATAGTTTCCAAGGACTGAGATTCTTCAGGAATGACAGTTTGGCTCACGCCAACAGGTAAGCCAACAAGACATGCAGATAAAACCTAAGAATGAGGAGGATTTAGAATGGATAGTGGTGGAGGGAGAGAGTACTGTTGTGGGCCCCAAAACCAACCTCAATGACAGAGTCTGCAGTTAGTTCACTAAGCCCTCTCTTCTAAGTTCCCCTTCAAAAGAAAGACCTATGTGGAGCTGCTCGATGAACATCTATGGAAAAATGGAATTATAATGTCTAAGGTGTGGACGGTGGTAGTCATAGAGGTGTGCCACTCAGATCTCTTTTCAGGAAAGCACTTGCTGTGAAAAGAATAGTTAACTTCCAGGTGTAGCAGCTTCCATATCCTTCTGCTGCAGGCCAAAAAAATTTTTTTAGCCAAAAAGCTAGGGTAAGTGTAGAACTCACCTTATTCATTCCCCCTTCTCTCAGTGAGCACAGTCTTTCACTGCCTGCTGCCCAAAGTCTGAAAATAGCTGTCTTATTTCATCCAGTTTTTTAGTTGTTTTACAGAGAAGAATAATTTCTATACCAATTGATCTGACTTGGTTGGAAACCAAAAGCCAGTGAAATTTTAATGCTATATTTCATAATAGCTTCCTCAGAAACCATATTATGTCTAAATGCATTCAAATTATAGTACAGAAGGAAATCCCCAAGTATAAAGTCTACTTTAGTTGCTTTGATTCAGAGGATCATGCATATAAACTCTAAAACATTTCTTATCCAAAGCCTATAGTTAGATGAACATGAGGATAATTTGAACATACCATACCATTTTGTTATTGAAAATTATTTGAATAAACCCTGCTGTTAATGTAATACCTAATAATAGCCACAGCTTAAAATTTCACAGAAATGCTTGAAATTACACACATACTCCTTTTTTAGAATGTATGTATCAAAGTTTTTAAGAAAAGCAAGACGAAACCAGAGAGGGAGACAAACTATAAGAGACTCTTAATCTCAGGAAACAAACAGAGTTGCTGGAGTGGAGGGGGGTGGGAGGGATGGGGTGGCTGGGTGATGGACATTGGGGAGGGTATGTGCTATGGTGAGCGCTGTGAATTGTGTAAGACTGAAGAATCACAGACCTGTACCCCTGAAACAAATAAACATTAGATCTTAATAAAAAATAAAAATAAAAAATTAAATTAAACTTAAAAAAATAGAAGAAAATGACCTAATTCAAATTGATTTATAAGTCAACCAAATATCAGCTGAAATTTTTTAAAGGATCATAATGGCACACAATAAGGTTAAATGCAGCCCTAAGAAATTGCAATGTTGTTAGACCATTAAACATCATATAACAGAAAAATTGATTTGGAAGGATATCTAAAGACCACCAACTTAATATCTCTACCTTATTTTTTTTTCTCAATGTTTTGAGGTTTTCTGGTTTTGACTTTGTGTTTAGCTAGGAGGTTGTGAAACATCCCATCAGAAATTGATAGCTAGACAATATTTTATATAAAAACCCTAATAGGACACCTGGGTGGCTCAGTCAGTTAAGCGTCTGCCTTCAGCTCAGATCATGATCTCAGAGTCCTGGGATTGAGCCCCACATCTGGCTCCCTGCTCAGCGGGGAGGGGAGTCTGCTTTTCCCTCTCCCTCTGCCCCTCCCCCCTGCTCCTGCTCTCTCTCTCTCTCAAAACAAACAAAAACCAACCCTAATAATGTAAGGTTATTATAAATGAATAAACTAAGTCCCAAAGTATTTTCAATGATTTCTATAATTTGACAAACCTACTTAGTAACCCAACTAAAACCTTTGACCCCTTGTCTAGTGTCTTTTCCTCAATTACTATACTGTCAAAAGAAAACAAAAACAAGCAATGTCTTATGTAACAAACATTTCCCTCAGTAGATTCTTGGAACCAATATCATAACTTAAGATATCTGCTTCTCATTCCTTGTTTCAAAACAAATACTGTCTTAACAGAAGTAGTAAAAAATTAAACTTCCTCTTTTCCTTTACATCCAGATGTTATTTCCAGACAATAAGATTTGCTAAGTGAAGGAATTTGAAAAAGCAAAGGAAGTATACTGGAATTCTAGGTGAAAGTTCACAAAAAGTGAAAATAAAGATAAACTTGTATTATAATATTAATAGGAGGTAATCTTACTGTTATAAAATATGGATGGAAGGAATCCAAATAAAAAGTATACAACAAAAGAGATTTGAGAATTTATATAAATAACAATTGTAGGTTATTTTTTAAATTGACATTAAAACCTTCTGACATTACAATGAAGTAAAATTTATTTTGAATTTAACTGAAGTTAATATTTAACCGTCCTTATATTTAGCCACGATTAGACCTGTTAACATAGATTAAAAACAGAAAACTCAGTTTACTATGGTTCAATTTATTTCTCTTCCTTGTAATTTGTTGGAATTGCTTGAGCCATTGTATATTAAAAATCAGCTAAGATAATCAATTGATTAGTCTATTGATAATGTGGTATGTTTTTACAAGGTTCATAAAGTCAACAAGTTTCTTGGGTTTAATATTGAATTGTACTATATTTAATCAACCCCTATGATTCCATTCTTTAACTTGATCAAAACAAATAGGTAACAACGTGAGTATATAATTTTTAAGTGTTGTGAGAGTATCAGCTTATTCAAAATTGTTTAGGCTTTAGTATTTTGTCAAATCTGACTGTTTCAGCTTAAATTTATTTCTTTACACTCAAATTAAGTAAAGGAAGCTCAGCTCATATGAGAAAAAGTCAAGTTTACGAAGCAGGAGGATTTGTTATTGTAGTTATTGTTTTGCATTACTTAATGCAATTACCTTTTTCCTACCATCTTTTTTTGTGACCCAATATCCAGCACGATGAGCACAGGACTGTCCTCTGGACTGACTCATTTGTAAAATGGAGACAATAAAAGGAGCTGCACTATAGTGTTTGTGTGTTCTGTGTGCTTATTTTTTTTATAAAAAGTTTATTTTTATATCTAAAAATGCATTCACATTTAGGAGGGAAAAGAAAAACAAAAGACAGGAAGTATACTCATATTTGATCCACCTGTTCTTTTATTCCCTTCATATATTGTATTTGTTGTTTTTGTGATAAATAATTTAAATACATTAAAGCACCTGGATATTAGGTATACAGTTCAATTGGTAACAAATCACCACTCTGGTAAATGATGTTAATAATGGGTAAGCACCCATTAGGGGTCAGAGGTATATGGGGAATCTCTGTCTTTTCCTCTCAATTATGATGTAAACCTAAAACTACTGGGGTGCCTGGGTGGCTCAGATGGTTAAGCGTCTGCCTTCGGCTCAGGTCACGATCCCAGGGTCCTGGGATCGAGCCCCACATCGGGCTCCTGGCTCAGCGGGGAGCCTGCTTCTCCCTCTGCCTCTCTCCCTGCTCATGCTCTCTCTCTCTCTCTGTATCTCTGTCTCAAATGAATAAATAAAATCTTAAAAAAAACAAAACCTAAAACTACTGTAACAAAATAAAGTCTTCAATAAAATTTTAAAAGAAAATCAATTCACAGACTCAGGTTTCAGCTCTGATACGTCAAAAGCTCCAAAGTTGTCACTCCCTTCCTTACAACAAGAAAACCCTGAACAACTTTTCTTGGACCCATCATAGACTCAAGGTTGCTTGGCAGACTGCTATCCCAGAATATAAAGAGACCGGAAAATACAGAGTCACAAGTGAGATAGAATTATCTAGAACAAAAGCCACTGGAGCCATAACTGGAGAGGAACACTTAAATAGTAATTTAAATTGCTTGTAAGAGGCTGAGTGCGCATTAGCATGTGAATGAAAACATTCCGGGGTCTCATAGTAAATAGCCAAATAAAATTTTATGTGTCTGGCATGGCGAGAAGAAAAATAATCATTTTGAAATATGTCCATATCCATCTCCATAATGAGGACTTTCTCTTTAGGAGATAAGTCCAGAGCCTCATTCCACCGAAGGGGAAGGGCATTTACCCAACTCCATCTCCCTCTAGATTTCCTATCTCACCTCTAGCTTGAAGTGGTTCACAATGGCCAAAGCTGGAACAATTTAAGCACTGAAATAAATAATTATACTAATGAATTAAAAGCATTGAATAAAGTAAAAATCCATGAGTTTATACTGATATCAATAAATAAATGAACAAGTAAATGGTAGACTACCAACTATAAATGTAGAAAGAATAATGAAATTTGAACAAGTAAATGGTAGGCTAACAACTATAAATGTAGAAAGAATGATGAAATTCCCATCATAATGGGAAGATATAAAGTAAACAGAGTGGGCGCCTGGGTGGCTCAGTCGTTAAGCATCTGCCTTCGGCTCAGGTCATGATCCCAGGGTCCTGGGATCGAGTCCCACATCGGGCTCCCTGCTCGGCAGGAAGCCTGCTTCTCGCTCTCCCACTCCCCCTGCTTGTGTTCCTGCTCTCGCTATCTCTCTCTCTGTCAAATAAATAAATAAAATCTTTAAAAAAAAAAAAGTAAACAGAGTAAATGTTAACAACTGTGCCACAGAAATACAAAGGATTATAAGACAATATGATGAAAAATTGTATGTCAGCAATTTGAACAACCTAGAAGAAATGGGTAAATTCCTAGAAACAATAACTTCCCAAAACTGAATCAGGAAGAAATAGAATTTTTGAACAGATGGATTACCAGCAATGAAATTGAATCAATGATCAAAAATCCCAAAAAACAAAGTGCAGGACCAGACAACTTCACAGGTGAATTCTACCAAACATTTAAAGAAAATTTGGTCCCTATTCTTCTCAAACTATTCCAAAGAAGAGAAGAGGAAGGAAAGCAACCAAATTCATTTCATGAAGCTAGCATTACCCCAATACCAAAACCAGATAAAGACACTACAAAAAAAAAAGAATTACAAGCCAGTATCTCTGATGAACATAAATGCAAAAATCCTCAACAAAATACTAGTAAACCCAATGCAACAATACATTAAAAGAATCATTCATCACATTCAAGAGGGACTTATGCAAGCATGGTTCAATATTCTCAAATCAACCAACGTGATACACCACATTAATAAAAGAAACCATATGATCATTTCAATATATGCAGAAAAACCACTTGCAAACTACAATAGCCATTCAGGATAAAAACCCTCAACAAAGTAGGTTTAGAGGAAATATACCTCAACATAATAAAAGTCATCTATGAAGAACCCACAGCTAACATCATACTCCAACAGGAAAAACAGCGAGTTTTTCCCCTAAGATCAGGAATAAGAGAAGGATGTCCACTCTCACCACTTTTATTCAATATAGTACTCTAAATCCTAGCCACGGCAATCAGACAAGAAATAAAAGGCATCTAAATTGGTAAAACAAGTAAAACTGTCACCATTTGCAGATGACATGATACTATTTATATAGAAAACCTTAAAGACTTAACCAAAAAAAACTAGAATAAGTGAATTCAGTTAGGTCACAGGATACATAGTCAATATACAGAAATCTGTTGCATTTCTGTACACCAATAATGAAGCAGTGGAAAGAGAAGTTAAGAAAACAAGCCCTTTACAATTGTACCAAAAATAATAAAATACCTAGGATCAAACTTAACTAAGGTGGTGAAAGACCTATACTCTGAAAACTATAAAATACTGAAGAAAGAAATTGAAGATACAAACAAATGGAAAGATACTACATGCTCATGGACTGGAAGAATGTTGTTAAAATGTCCATACTACCCAAAGCAATCTACAGATTTAATGCAACCCCTATCAGAATACCAACAGCATTTTTCACAGAACTAGAACAAAGAATACTAAAATTTGTATGAAACTACAAAAGACTCCAAATAGCTAAGCAATCTTGAAAAGAAAAACAAAACTGGAGGCATCACAATTCTAGTTCAAGTTATATTACAAAGCTGTAGTAATCAAAACAGTATGTTACTGGCACAAAAATAGACTCATAGATCAATGGATAAGAATAGAGACCCCAGAAATAAGCCCATGACATTATGGTCAATTAATCTTTGACAAAGGAGGAAAGAATATGCAATGGGAAAAAGTCTCTTCAACAAGTGGTTTCAGGAAAACTGGACAGCTATATGTGAAAAAATGAAACTGGACCACTTTCTTACACCATACACAAAAATTAACTTGGATAAAAGACCTAAATGTGAGACATGAAACCATAAAAATTCTAGAAGAGAGCACAGACAGTAATTTCTCTGACATTGGCCATAGCAACATTTTTCTAGAAAGGTCTCCTGTGGCAAGGAAAACAAAAGCAAAAATAAACTATTGAGACTACACTTAAATAAAAGTCTTCTGCACAGCAAAGGAAACCATCAACAAAAGTAAAAGACAACCTACTGAATGGGAGAAGATATTTGCAAATGACATATTTAATAAGGGTTTCATATCCAAAATACACAAAGAACTTATACAACTCAACACCAAAAAACAAATAACCCAGTTTAAAAATGGGCAGAAGAAATGGACATTTCTCCAAAGACATACAGAAAGCCAACAGACAGATGAAAACATGCTCAACATCACTCATCAGCAGGGAAATGCCAATCAAAACCACGAGATATTACCTCATTTAGCCACCTGTCAGAATGGCTAAAATAAAAAACACAAGAAACAAGTGTTGTTGAGGATGTGCAGAAAAGAAACCCTCATGCACTATTGGTGGGAAAGCAAAATGGTTCAGTCACAGAGGAAAACAGTATGAAGGTTCCTCAAAGAAATTAAAAATAGAACTGCCATATGTTCCAGTAATTCCACTACTGAGTATTTACCCAAAGAAAATGAAAACACTAATTCAAAGGGATACATGCACCCTGATGTTTTTCGCAGCATTATTTTCAATAGCCGAGATACGAAGCAACCCAAGTGTCCATCCATAGATGAATGGATAAAGATGTGGTATACATACACAATGGAATATTACTCAGCCATAAAAAGGAATGAAATCTTGCCATTTGCAACAACATGGATGGATCTGAAGGGGATAATGCTAAGTGAAATAAGTGAGTCATAGACAAATACTGTATGATTGCACTCATACGTGGCATTTAAGAAATAAACAAATGAACAGAGAAAAAAAGGAAACAAAAAAATAAACTCTTAAATATAGGGACCAAACTGGTGGTTACTGGTGGGGTGTAAAATAGGTGAAGGGGATTAAGAGTACACTTATTGTGATGAGCACTGAGTGACGTATAAAACTGAATCACTATATTGTACACTTGAAACTAGTATAACACTACATTAATCATACCGGAATTTTAAAAAATAAATTTTAAGAAAAATATTAACAATTGTAGAGTTTGGATGAAAGATATACAGGCATTCTGTGTGTTATTCTTGCACCATTTGTGTGTGTGAAATTATTTCAAAATAGTATAAAAACAGTATATTGAAACTATTACAAATTGTGTTGACTCAAGGAATGAAAAGAGTTCAAAATTAGGAAATATATGCACATAAATAGAAGTCAAATATATTTAAAAGAGAAAATTTATCCACACAACACCATCTCAATAGATCTGATAAAAATTTTTAAACAAATGGATGTTCGGCAATATTCAACATCCACATCTTTAAAATTCACTCATTTCTACTCCTGAAACCAGGAGTAGAATTACACTATATGTTAACTTACTAAAATTTAAATAAAAAATTGAAACAAAATAAAATAAAACTACCTTGGATAAGTGGAAATAGAAGCTACATACTTAATAATGTACCATCTAAAAGCAAAATTCAGCCTTAGGTGTATACTAAAATTAAAAAAAAAAAAAAAAAATGTGAGCAAAGGGGGAAGGGGAGAGGGACAGGGAGAGAGAATCTCAAACAGGCTCCACACTGAGCAGGGAGCCCTACGCGGGGCTTGATCTCAGAACCCAAGATCATGACCTGAGCTGAAATCAAGAGTCCGAGGCTCAACTGACTGAGCCACCTAGGAACCCCTTGAATCCAAATTTGAGTGCAATACTTCTGTATGTATTCATATCTCTGGCTTCCTCAGCTCAGTTTATTTCATTTGTAAAATAAGTTTTCATCTGTTTGGCACCTTCCAAAAACGTGTTAAAATTCCTCAATAACTCCAAGGTCCCATCCCATGTTTACTATGGGTTTATTTTTCTATGTGTTTTCAAAATGATGAATGGATATATAGAGGATAGCATGGATTTTTGTTTAGGCATTTAACAAATGATTACCTTAACTTGAATGGTTTTCTTATTATCTCTATTTGCTTCTCTAGATAGTAATCATATCTTATAAAATATTTTTCAAAATCTATTTTTCTTGTAATATTGAAGAGCCAGTATTTCTATATGTAAGCATCTGTGTCTATCTTAGGCAGGATGGAAGTCTTGGACCACTGATAAAAAGCCTGTCCTAGACCATGGCCTCAGAAGACTGGTGAGGACAGAGAAGGGTGAACAAAAACAAAGTAAAAAAGATAAGAGGCCAACCTCCCACTAAAGACCTAACTAAAATTCCAAATCACATAAGGAAATCTGATAGGGCAACAATATAAATAATTGCAGCTTGCAAAACTCAAATAATAGAAAAGAGACTTATAATAAGCATGCCTGAAATTCACAGAGAGGTCAACATGGAATATTAACACTACCTCTGTTACAAACTGATGAAAATGTTGAATAAATGAGATAAAAAAGAAAACATAGTAACATAGCCTAGCAGGAACTAAATTGTGGCTTTACTAGAGTGTTAGTACAGAAGAAGAAAGTAAAGAATTTGGCTTCTGGAAGGTGAAAGGAACCAAAACAGCACAGCAAGAAATGTTGGAATAGACACAGGAAGCCAGAAGTGAGACCATAATACGTTAAAGGGTGAAAAGTCTTGGGGCACCTGGGCGGCTCAGTCAGTTAAGTGTCTGCCTTTGGCTCAGGTCATGATCCTGGGGTCCTGGAACTGAGTCCCACATTGGGCTCCCTGCTTAGTGGGGCGTCTGCTTCTCTTTCTCCCTCTCCTCCCTGCTTGTGCTCTCTCAAATAAGTAAATAAATAAATAAATCTGTAAATATTTTTTAAAAAGGGTGAAAAGTCTCACCAGATCCCTAGGATACTGACAGCGGCTAGACAGGCAAACAATACGCAATTCACCTTTTAGGGACGGAGCCAAACCACTTGCTGTTTCCATGAGTACCTCTGTCAGAGGCCTAAATCACCACAGGGCCGGTAATGCCAAGCCATGATTATTTAGCCTTATTGTGCGCTGTAAAGAGGAATTTACTAATCAATATCCTAGCAAGATAGTTCATTTTACATTTTTGAGAATTAATCAAGAAGCAATAAATTAGTAGTGTCGACGAACAAGGACAAATGACCAGATGGCAGGTACACAACGCTTGGGGAACGGGCATGCACTGGGGGAAAAACTCTGCAAGTCAGGATCAGTAGCAGGCTTGCATGGCCTCCACTGCCTGTCACAAGACTGGCAGCGCAGGGCCACCCGGCAGGACTGGTCATCAGCCTCCACCAGGGGGGAGCCCGACGGCTGGGCCATGGGGCTTCCAGAGAGCTCTTTAAAAAGCCCTAATCATCCTGCTGATGTTACCACAGGTTGTGATATCATATCTATACAGTGTGAGAGAAGGTGGATCCAGCTGCTCCTCCTGACATGCCCACATTTGCCTTTGGAAGGGTAACCAGCCCATCCTGGGTGTGATCAGGGGCTGAGGTCCCACACCAGCCGTTCCTGCTGAATGTGACAGAAGCAAGCTGCAGGATTTACCGTGTCAACGTTTATGGCTAGATATGGGCTAGCCTCCTTCCTTGGCACTAACAGGGAGCTGGAATCCAAGTTGTGTGGTTAGCCAGAGTTCGCTGCCCTAAACAGTTGGAGTCAAAAGTAACCTATGGTGGCAGAGTGGAGTGGTCCCCGGAGATGCCTGACGGTCTGTTCTGCGGGGCACGATGGAGCAGGCCAGGGACTGCTTACACCTGAGACAGACCACAGAACGGCACAGCATGTACCAGAGGGGGAAGTTCAAGTCCAACACAGAAGGACAGCCTCACAGCAGCCGAGAGTGTCAGCTGTATGCAAGGCGATCTCAGCAGGAGCAAGTACCTGTGCTGGATTTCCAGGCAGAACAGAGACAGGCATTCTTAGCTGAGACACCAAGAGATGGTTAAAGCAGTATTGGAACAGTGTTAGCTGATTTCCAAGTGAAAAACCAGGCTCCATCTACTGTTTGAAGCTTCTGCCCCAAGCTTGCATTGTTTATAGGAGAACCTGTGTCATACCTTTATCTGCAGCCTCCCCTTCAGTTTTAAGGATCCTGAAACCGGACACTGGATTTGGTGAAACCACCACCATGACTGTGGGAAAGTGCAGCAAGATGCCCCAGCACACTGACCACAGAATGAGATGTACCTGCAAGATGGCTGAATCTGCATTGGCACCTTTAAGGCTTTTGACAAGCCTATGAACTTGATCCTCTGTGACTGTGATGAATTCAGGAAGATCAAGCCAAAGAATGTGAAGCAGCCAGAGCATGAAGAAAAGTGGGTTTTGGGTCTGGTGTTGCTATGTGGGAAGAACTTGTTTTCCGTGACTGTGTAAAGACTGCCATTGCTCAGGTACCACTTGCTGGAGCTGCAGGAGGCCCTGGGGTTGGCAGGGCAGCTGGTGGAGGAGGGCCAGCTAGCGGTCCAATTCCCCAGGCTCCTGCTGGATTAGCAGGACCTGTCCGAGGGGTTGGGGGGTCATCCCAACAGCTAATGACTCCACAGGGAAGAGGCACTCCAGCAGCCAATGCAGTTGCTGCTACTATTAGCATTGCTGGAACCCCAACTCAATTCCCACCAGGACGGGGGACCCCACCCACTCCTGCGGGCCAAACACCACCACCTCTAGGCATTATGGCTCCTCCATCCTGTATGAGACCACCTATGGGCCCACCAATTGGGCCCCCCCCCCCGCTGGAGGGATGCTAATAGGCATCTCCCCTCCAGGAATGAGACCCCTTCTGCCAGGAATTAGAGGCTCACCACCCCCGGAATGCATCCACCAAGACCCTAGGATACTGTTGATCCTTAAGTCACTTTTTTCCCTGCAATGTGTCTTGTGAAACTGTGTTTGTGAGCTTTTGTTCCCTCTTTGATGCATTAATATTAGCTAATAAATGCACAAATGCACAGAGCAATTAAACTGGGAAAAGAAAGAGTAACCTGCAGTGTTAGAAGTCAGGACAGGTTGCTCTTGGAGAGCTACTGAATGTAGGAGGATATGATAGAGCTTCTGGGATGCTGCTAAAATTCTCTTTCTGGATCCGGATACTAGTTACCCAGGTGAGCTTACCCTTCTGAAAAGCTGTTGAATTGTGCACTTATAATTTGGAGACTTTTATATGCATAAGTTATTTTTCAACATAAAATTTACTTTAAAAAGGAAATAGATCTTCCACATCTAGGTGAGATAAAATGCTGAGCAAGGGAAAAACATTTTCACCAAGATCAACTAGGGGAAAAAAGAATAAAAGTGCAGTGGATTGCAGCAAATCAGATATGCTAGAATTAGTGAGTTCATAATGATATTTATTTTTAAAGATAAATAGTCCTATGGACCAGGAAGATTTAACTATTTTAAATTTGTACACACCTAATCAAATTTCTTCTAAATAAATAATGAAAATAGTTATGAAAACTGACAAAAATAAAAAATAAATATTGACAAAAAGCAGGGAGAAATAGATAAATCTATAATTAAATTGGAGATATTTTAATAAACCACTTTCAGTTATTGACAGAATAGGCCTAAAAGATTTTTAAAATATGATGAATTAACATATATGTTATGAATTAATCATATTATGTTGAATCATAATATAATGTTATGAATTGACAATATATATAAGTCATTGCATCAATAACTGCAGTATATACATTCCTTTCAACCATAAAAGGAACTGTTTATAAAAATTGACCTTAAATAGGACACAAAGAAACAAATTTAAAAGGATAAAATCATTCAATGCATGCTTTCTGACCATAATGCAATTTTGCTAAAATTCAGTAATACAAATATAACTAGACAATAGCCACATGTTTGAGGAAATAAACTTCTAAGAATGCATGGTCAAAAGAGAATCCTAATGGAAATTAGGAAAGATTTTGCTTTGAAACATAAGGAAAGCATTATATAGAGAAACTAATCTGCACTACATCAACATGCATGAGTCTTATACACATAATGTGTGAAAAAAGCAATATGCAACAATGTGTACCCTGTGATCCCACTTTGAAAATTCAAACATGTATTATCTAACAAAAAATTTTGTAAAAGAATATGTAAATAATATTCAATAACTTTGAAAAGTTCAACAGAATATAGCTTCTTATAGGAAAATGCCTTAAAACTGAAATTATTAGTAATTAAGAAAATATCAACCCAAAGTGTTTTACAGACAAATTTTACTAAAAAAATCAAGAAACTCCTAACTCCAAATTTAACACTCTTTTAGGGAATACAAAAAAAAAAATTATTCAACTCATACATACTACTATAACCGTAAATGGTAATATAAGTGGTACAAGATAATAAAACTACAGGCCAATGTCACTCACAGACATAACTATCTAAATAAAATATTAAAAAGCTGAAGCCAGCAACATATAAAAGAGATAATGTATCATCACCAATTTGTATTTTTATAAGGAATACAAATTTGGGTTAACATATAGAAGTAGAAAAGTCATAATCATGTTAAAACTTGCAAAACCCATTTAATAAAATTCAACATTAGTAAGAAAAAGTCTTTATAAATGTAGGTAAGAAAGCTCTCTTAACATGATCAAGGGTGTCCACCAAAAGCTGCCATAAACACTGCAGCCAATGGTAAAAATCAGTAACAAGGACCTAAGTTTTAATTCTATCACTGTACTGGAGATCCTAGCCAATTTAGTAAGATTAGAAAAAGGAATTAAAGAGCATAAAAATAATTCAAGAAATAAAATGTCATAACTTACAGATGATATAACAGAGAAAACCAAAAAAATTTTTACAGAAAAAAGGTTGGAATAGGCGAGTTTAACAATATTGATAGATACGACTCCAGTCAATAACTAGACATTTACTGTAATTCAAACTGTTATTTACTTTAAAATGTAAGTGTATTTGAGAAATGTGACTCAGAAAATATGTCATTTGCTATAACAAAAGTTAATTTTTATCCTTTACAAACTGTTTCAGAAAACAGAAAAATGAAAGGTGCTCAGTTCATTTAATGAGGCTTGTGTACTCTTGATTCTAAAATCAGAACAATTTAAGAAAAAAATTATAGGCCTGTTTCATACATATATATAGATGCAAATGTTCTAAATAAAATACTATCTATATAATGTGGCAGTATCTTAGAAATAATTTTATCAATAGCATTATCCCTAGAAACAAAGAATGGTTCAGATTAGGAAGAAAAAAAATGATCATTGCAATTCAGGACTTTATTTTTTTTAATATTCTTTTTTTTAATTATTTTATGTTAATCACCATACATTACATCATTAGTTTTTGATGTAGTGTTCCATGATTCATTGTTTGCGTATAACACCCAGTGTTCCATTCAGTACGTGCCCTGCAATTCAGGACTTTAAATAGCCTAATAGGAAAATAATATTTTCTCAATCAATGTAAAAAACATTTCATTCAGTTTAATACTTATTATGCAAAAGAAAAAACTTATAAGAAACTAGGAAAAGAAGGAACTTCGTTTATTAAAGATTTATGCTGAGAACATTCGGAAAAATATTATATTCAATAGAAAACTGTTGGAGTCATTTTGTCTAAGATCAGGAAAAATTATGATGTCCACTCTTAATTTCACTGAATGTCTGACCTCCACCCCTGCCTCCCAAAAAAGGCAAATAAGAGCTATGAGAATTAGAAAGTGTTAGGTAACACATATCCCATCATGGTCATTGTCTCTTTACAACAGAATTTGGGAAATACTCCACAATGTCATATATTTGTAGTTGGATTAAGGAGTAAGCTCTACTGGGGAAAAGGAAAATTTTAAAGGCATGCATTAGTAGAGAGGAAGGAATAAAGAGCTAACATTTTTACTTTTTGTATTTGTACTGAGTCTATCTTCTTCTTAGATCTCCTTTTCCATAAGGCAAAGGCTAAATGTAAGAGCAGCCCTAACCTCTGAAGGATAATTAAACCATTTGGACACCAGGTAAACGGGACTTGAATGCAACTGTTATTTGGTGTTGCCTGGGAAAGGGAGTTGCCTGCAACAGGGCAAGAAACTGTTTCCTAGTACAGAGTGGGAAAGGCAAGGTCTTATAGAGAACTATGCTTAAGTGCGGTCCTTCTAGGTTGAAGAAGGGTCGGGGTCCTAGAGGCCCAAGCTAGATTGTTGTAGTTTTAGCTTTCTCTCTTCTTACTGACCCAAATGCTGACTTTATGCCTCACAGTACAGTACCATCTTGTAATAATGAGGATGAAAGCAATGCTGTGACAATGAGTGACATGAAGTTAGAAGTCTGGTCTTCAATGAAACCACTGAGCCACTATAACAGCCCTACACTGTCTCCCTCCAAGCTCCTTATTACAATACAGCCTTTAATTTAATATAATCTTAGAATGTAGCAGAACTTAAATTAATTTGTACAATTGTCTACAAAAAAAAATCAAAGATACTCAAGGGACTAAATATTAGAATAAGAGAATCTGTTAAGAGCTCTGAACACAAGATCAACATAGGAAAACTTATATAAAAGTAACACATATTTGAAATGTAATATAAAAAGTATCCATCATCAATAGCAATAAGGTATGGTTATGTTGGAATAAAATCAACTAAGTAGAATAAAATCACAGAAGAATGTTTGAAACATCCAAAAAAATATTACCAAAATTATAGAACAAAAAAAGTCTTAAGAATTGGAGAGCTATACTATGCTCATAGATTAAAAGACTCAATATTGTAAAACTTCTTTCCAAATCAACCTCTGAAATCAATGAAATGTCAATAAAAAGATCAACAAAACTTTACATGAATTTATAACAGATGAACTTAAAAATTCATATGGAAACATTAAAGGGCCAGTAGAGAAAAGTTTTTTGAAGATGATCAACACTGACAATTAATCTATAGTAATTAAAGCAATATTCTTGTGGAGATGGACAAAATGATCATTAAAATGGAACAGAGCCCAGAAATAAATCTTACTTCACACCAAACACAAATACTCATCTTATATGGCCTAGTAACCAAAGAAAAGCAAAACTTTTAAACTGAGGGAAAAACTGTAGAATATTTTTATGTCCATCATCAGAATAATAAGGTATTCTTAGAGAAGTCACAAAAGGCCTATACAAAAAGGAAAATACTGACATATTTAACCACACCAAATTTGAAATTTCTGGAAAAAAGAATACTATATAGAAAATGTATGGGGCACCTGGGTGGCTCAGTCAGTTAAGTGGCCGACACTGGATTTCGGCTCTGGTCATGATCTCAGGGTCCTGAGATCAAGCCCGGTGTGGGGCTCTGCACTCAGCAGGGAGCCTGCTTGAGATTCTCTCCCTCTGCCCCTCTCCCCATTCGCATGCACACTCACTCTCTCTAAAATAAATAAATTTAAAAAAAAAATGAAAACAGAAACACAAGCTCCAGAATGGGAGATTAGCTGCAATGCATAAAACTAACGAAGAATTGGTATCCCAAGTGCATATAGAGTATCTGCTTATCAATAGGACAAAAAATAATTTTTAAAGAAAATTTGACAAAGAATATTAAAAGACAATTCACAGAAGTTAAAAGGTTATTGACCAATAAAGAAAGCAGGTTTGTTTTCACATTAAAAAGTGTAAAGGTAGTTGTTTCTTAAAATTGGATCAGTAATCAATGAAATTAGGTCCAACAACTCATTAATAAATACAAATCTCCCCAAAGCCCCCAACAGACTTCTGCTTACATTATATTGGCCAGAATTCAATATCCTCACAAGCTATAAAAAAGGACGTGAAAATGAGTCTCTCTCTGGAGGTGGACACATGCTTCCTTCCCCTTAATCAAAAAATACAATTTGTATTCATAAGGAAGATGATACATTTATTCATCAGTGTTTGCCATAATGGGATAATCTTTATTCAACAGGTAATAAGTAAGAAAATGTATGGGCAAACAGTATTGGGAATTTACCTAAATGCATTGCAAAGAGGTAAGAGAATAGTACACAAATTGAGACATATGTAGAAGGAACTGAGAGGCTCCAATATACATCTGACATCCCAGAAGTAGAAAATAGAAGGAAGAGATCGATGAAAAAAAAAACATTTGATAGATTGAGATTTTTCTGGAAGTGAAGAGACACAAGAGCACAGGAATCTTTTTTTCTTTTCTTTTTTTTTTTTTTTTTGGAGGAGATCACAGAGTAGGAATAGTTTTCCCTCTCTCTGTCCTCTCTCTGTCCCTCTATTCACACCACCTCAAAGTACAGTGATTTATCTACTGAGTGAATTTGAGGAAAATCGCTAGGCATGTTCAGGCCAGCAACTCTGTTCTTTGCTGTCGGGAGGGACTCTTCATCTGGCGAGGTCATTTCGTCTGGGCCTAAAAGGAAAAATGTGGCCAGTTCTGGAGTTCAATAATTAGCATACACACTAGGCTAATATAAAATTAACTAACTTCTACCCTGGCCTTTTTATATAATAAAGATAACATTTTGGGCTCAATTGTTACTTCGAGCAGCTTGTTCAAAACCCATGTGAGATGGAGGTCAGCCACTTATTGGGGCTGTTTAGAAACTTCAGGAGAGTCCTCAGATTTAGAGGTTTCATTTAGGACCAGACAAAAATAATTCTCTGATACATAGTGAAATGCAGTACTTCAATTATAAAATCCTAGAAACTACCAGAGAGAAAAGAGAGAGTATGGTCAAAAGAATAACTGTCAAACTAACACCAGGAGAAAGAAAGTGTAAAAGCAAAAGCAAAGAGTCAGGAATGCACAGGGCTAGTTTTCAGATTATCAAGCATTTTGTGTAATACTGTATAGTTTACATAGGACAACCAATAGGAAAGAAGATTGCATGGGTAATTGGACCATATTACCGAGACCTTGAATGCCAAGAACCTTTGCAGGAAACCACGGCAAAACACAAAAGGCTTTACGAGTATAAGAATGAAGATGTAACTGGCAGCAACGGGGAAGACCATCTGTGGGAAACAAAACTCAAGGAAGAGGGGCGCCTGGGTGGCTCAGTTGGTTAAGCGACTGCCTTCGGCTCAGGTCGTGATCCTGGAATCCCTGGATCGAGTCCCGCACCGGGCTCCCTGCTCGGCAGGGAGTCTGCTTCTCCCTCTGACCCTCCCCCCTCTCATGTGCTCTCTCTCATTCTCTCTCAAATAAATAAATAAAATCTTTAAAAAAAAAAAAAGTCAAGGAAGAATAGAAGAGATACAGCAATACTGGAATTTGTAGTTTAGAAACAAAATGTATGGAGTGGCAATGTGTTTCCACTAATTTTTTTCTTTTCCAAATTTGTGCTTTTACCCATTCTCTTATTAGGCCCTTCATCTACTGCTTTTGAGTGGATACATCAGAGTTGATAGAGTGTTCGCATCCTTCTGAATTTTGTCAAAAGCCTAGACTCTCAGTGGAATAAGGAAGACATGAAGATTTAGTCAAAAACTTGGGGTTGGAGAAGTGGAACCTAAGTTACCACCACATTCAAGTGTAGGATAGATTACCCTAGGCTGAAAGAAGAAGAAAGAAGAGATAGATAGCCAATTATAAATGAGAGGTAAAGCCAGACCTTGAAGACCTGGCCTCTTACATTAAGAATGAAAGAGTTTGCAGCAGGTGGTTTTAGGAGAGGCAGGTATGCATATCCTCAGATGACACAGGTATATCCGCACAAATAAGCATCATATGTCAGTTTCTTTTACACAGAAAGTATTTTTAAAGAACACTTAAATTTAGGGTGTAAGAAAAGTCAACAAAGGAGCCCAGAAGTGGGAAGATGATAAAAAGAATATTTTTGTTCATGCAATTATCCAGTAAGTGTCTGTTGTACATCATATACAGAGGCTTTGTGAAGTCCTGGGGTATAGAGCAGTGAAAATTAATATACTATTAAGGTTGGAGACATCCGTGTGAACCCATGTTTAGCTTAATACAGATACAGATTATTATATAGAGAAATATTTATAGATCTGTGCATATACAGTGTCACATATATACTTCCTCTGTTAGTTGAGAGAGCTCAGAAGCACCCAGACTTAGTGACTAGCAGACCTTCAATTCTAAAAACCATTCTCCAATTTAAAAAAAAAGCAGCATTCTTGTAGAAATGGCTGATTCTACTTACTGAGGTGGGAAATATAGGAGTCTAGAGCATCTATCTTGTAGTGTCAGAAAGCAAGGAAGTCCTAACACACACCCATACACACTGAAGGGTGTATTGTCAATAGGATACAGAAGCCAAGTGAAAGAGCTCCTAAAAGCTAAAGCTGAGAAATCTGAGGAACAAAATAAAATAGCATTGGATTATTACACAAGATGTCAAATAAGTGTCCATGAGCCCCTACTGACATAAATGACTGCATAAATAAATGCATAGGGAAGAAGAGGCAAATCTCTAATGTGGAAGCCTAAATAATTTGTGTACACTCATCATCCTTCAGGAGATGGCTCATAAGTCCCTATTCTGTAAGTGTGGGCTGTGTACATGGATTTTCTTCCAAAGAACACAGTATGAAAAGGATTTGAGGGGACATTAACTTTATAGTGGACAAACCTTTAAAATACTACCTCTACCAAGTGATTAAAGTTAACATTAACAGTGATAAATCATGTTAATTACATATACCCTGGATATGATGTGATGAAAATGACTTTTTATTTGTTATGTTCCAACCCAAATTCATAACCTCAGTGTAATCATGAGAAACTATCAGATGAATCCCAGCTGAGGGACAGTCTACAAAATACTGGACTATTATTCCTCATAAGTGTCAATATTATAAAAAACTAGAAAAGTTTAAGAATTGTCACAGCCAAGAAGAACTTAATGACAACTCAATGTAAGTTACCCTGGATGGGATACCTGAATAAAAAAGGGATCTTGGATAAAAACTAAGGAAATATGGGAACTCTGTACTCTTTTTATAATTTTTTGTAAATCAAAAACTCTTCAGGATGCTGGGTGGCTCAGTCGGTTAAGCATCTGCCTTCTGCTCAGGTCATGATCCCAGGGTCCTGGAATGAAGTTCCGCATTGGGCTCCTTGCTCAGTGGAGAGCCTGCTTTCCCTCTGCCTGCTGCTCCCCACTGCTTGTGCTTGCTCGCTCTCTCCCTCTCTCTGACAAATAAAAACCTTTAAAAAAAAAACTCTTCTAAAATAAAAAGCTTAGAGAGTACATGCATAGAACTAAGAGATAAATCAATAGTAATAACAATTATAGGGAAATTCAGAACATTTTTCCCATCAGACTGAGTTCCAGAAAAGTTTAGGACAAAAATTAATTATATGGTATTCAAAACAATAGAAATTTGCAAGCAAATTATGGTACTATAAGGTCAAAAGAATAAAACTATAAATGTAAATAAGCTTTTAGTGGCTTTTTTTTTTAAAAGAGAGAACTCAAGCTGGGTAGGGGACCGGCGGTGGGGAGGGGCAGAGGGAGAGGGAGAGAATTCCAGCAGGCTTCATGCTCAGCGTGGAGCCCAGTGCTGGGCTTTGGGCTTGATCCCACAACCCTGAGATCATGACCTGAGCTAAAATCAAGAGTCACACGTTCAACCTACTGAGCCACCCAGTGCCCCATCTAGTGGTTTAAAAGATACAACTAACATGAATAAGTGATGTAATGAGCACTGGGTGTTATATGCAATTGATGAATAAGTGAACTCTACATCTAAAACTAATGATACCCTATGTTAATTAATTTAATTTAAATAAGATAAAAACAAACAAAAAAGAACCGGCTGTCATCAGATAACCTTTGAGAAAAAAAATGAATCTTCATTTCCAGCTACATTTTGTAGAGAAGATAAAAATAACTCCAAACTATACTTACAGTTATAGTATTTATTACTAAACACTTGAAATGTATAATTTAATGGAAACAAGATCTATATAAACAGCAGGAAAACTATGCAAAACTATGGGAAATCATATTGTGAATATGTGTATTTTTAATATTTAATGAAAGTGGTAGCAAAGATTATATATCCAAAGTTTAATAAGGCATAAAATATATACAAAGGCCATAGTATCAATAGATTCATCAGATCAAAGGTTAAGAACTTGATTAATTTACCAGAGGACCTGACATTTATAAAAGGTCTAGTAAGTCACAGCCCAAAAAGAGACAATCAGTCTCCTCTTTAAAGTCACATTCAGGGCAAGGCACATTTAAAAAAACAGTCAATATTCTACCAAGCTGAATTACCATCACTGTGTGTGGCCTGGTGACTCAGTGTGTCAAAGGAGTATAGGTCTATGTGCTACCCAGAAGCTGGTTTGTATCTGTAGTCCCCGCTATTGAATATAATTGAATTATACCATGGGCCTCATGTGGGTGGGTAGAAAGAAGGAAAGATAAAGAAGGCATATCATTCCTACATAAGTTTGCTTTTAATATTTTTCCATTTACTTAAAATATCCCAGAGTACCACAAAAATAAGTGCATCTTTATTATATTCTTATGTTCATTGACTATGTCCAATGTTTTTATCTTTTTTAGTTTGTTTTGAGTGCCCATTATTTTATAAGAACTGTTTTAAGTTCTGGGGGGAATGAGAGTGAATAAAACTGACAAAAATCCTTGCTCTCATGGCTTATATTTTAGTAAGGGAAACAGACAATAAACCAGTAAGTAGACACACAGAAAAAACATGTTAGTGGTGATAAGGGCTATCTGGAAAGTCAAAGCAAAGAAAGGGAGTGTAGGAGAAGGAGTTTTAATTCTGAATTGAACAGTCAAACAAAGTCTCACTGAGATGACTAAGTATGAGCAAAGAAATGCAGAAGATGAGGGAGCCAGCTGGATGGATATGGATGGAAAAAGTACTCCAGTATATATAATATCTTAAAGAGGGAACAGGGAGGCCAATATGGCTTGAATGGATTGAGCAAGGGGAGAATGATAGAAGATAAACTCAGAGTGGAGGCCAGAGTCTGTAGACCCTTATAAGCCATTAAAATGTTTTGAGTAGAACGTGTTTTGACTCACATTTTACACTCTGGCTGCTGTACCAGGAATAATCTAAAGGGGAAGCCTCCACCTAAGAGGCTGTTGCAGTGATACATAGAAGATAGGATGGAGGTTAGAACCAAGATGGTAGCAGTGGAAATGGCAATAAATGGGCAGATTCTGGACATTTTGGAGACTGAGTCTACAAAATTTGTTGAGGGATTAGATTTATGGGGGAAAGAGTAGGGTCCAATTGGCCTGAACCACTGGAAGAGAAGGATTGCCATAGACTAGATTTTAAAAAGACCAAAAAACACATTTGAACAGAACACTAACAAGGAGTTGCTGAGAGCTACTTTCTATTCCCCACCACTGACTATTGATCTCATTCCAATACCATTATTCTTAACAATGACAGGGTGTCTTAAGTAAATGGGACCTCTAAACTGATCACACCTTCAGGAGTCATAGAATGAGAAGTGAATCCTGAAAAACTCAATCTAGAAATCTTAAAACAAATAAACAAGCAAACAAACAAACAAACAAAAAATGAGGGGCACCTGGGTGGCTGTTGGTTAAGCATCTGCCTTCGGCTCAGGTCTCGATCTCAGGGTTCTGGGATCTAGCCCCATGTCGGGCTCCCCACTCAACAGGGAATATGCTTCTCTCTCTCCCTCTGCCCTTTCCCCAGCTCATTCTCTCTCTCTCTGTCAAATAAATAAAATCTTAAAAAAAAAACAACCCGAGGATCTTTAATCAGGAAATCTCATGACAATGGTTTTCATGAAGAGGATCTCAGAGGAATTCACTTCATCAACTAATAACCAAATATTGAAAATGTGAAACTTACTGACAACTATGGCCAGACCACTCTTCATTATGTGAATTTTTATATTCCAATAAACAATTGTCTGATCTAAATAGTAAGTTAATATGACCGGTCTGCGTAAGCTTCACTTCCAAAAGTATGTCTGGCAGATTCTGCCATAATTTTACAAGCTGTCTGCTTCATATATAAAACCTAATCTGAAATTTCTCTATCCATTGTTAGAAAATGGCCAGAGAAGGAAATAAAAGAACATAGGAAACAGAGAGAAAAGATGCAAGAGAAATTAGTGATTAACCAAGAAAAGAGTCTTTTAATAGGAATGAAGTGGTCACAGGGAAAAGAGTGAAGTATGCAAAATATAGTGAGCCAAGGGGTTCATCATGGAGGATCCAAACTGCAACACTGGGATGAGTCTTGCTTTTATTCCTTTTGCATGACTCACCCCAAAATCTTTGGAGCTTTGGAGACTTGTTATATACATGTTAGTCTGGTGTTCAGGTGTAATAATGTGGAGAAAGCAGGAGAATAGCTTTTAGTCCCAATTCTTCTGCTTACTCTTCATATCCTTGAGTATATAACTGTTACTTTCTGGCCTTCAGTTTCCATTAAAAAGGTGATAATAATGCACCATGTGAAGAATAAATGAAATGTTGATGTAAGAGTGTTTACCAGCTGCAAAGAAACATACATGATATGAACCACAAACATTTATCTCAAAGCCAATCTTAAGCATTCCTGGATCTCTAATGGAAAACTATAGGAAAGAATGAATGAAGAAATAGAGTTCCAGTCGTAGGAAAACAAGAGCATTTGAAAAAAAGTTGACAAACTACATTTTGATAGGACAAAGATGAATGTTAGTGTGAGAGATTTCTGAAGATAGTAATCTCACCCAGAAGCTGAGAAAGATAGTCAAAGAAATATCAACTTGTAGCAGAGGGCAGGAATCAAAGAAATATAGTGTCTTTGTGAACAAAACAGGCAGAAGAAAGCAACTAAATGGCTTTGACCTAGAGAGATATTCTAGGCAATAAATAAGGGGTTTACAGTGTTCATAGTTAATATCTATCTCAAAGTTTTTGATTATGTATTCCCTATGGCAAACTTTCTTGAGCTATGCATTAAGAGGAAGGTACATGGAGTTCAGTATGATTCTGAAAATGTCCTAGAATAGCCAAGAGACCAGAATTCAAGACTATGGTATCCAAACATCAAGTCTTGGATATTCAGATAACATATTGAATATAGTGAATGTAAGTGATAAAGAGGGAAAAAATAATGATACTAGAAAATGGTAGCTATGATTTATTGTAATTTTCTTTAGTTTTTGCAATAATTGATTTCAGCCTCAATTCTCATTCTGACTTTCTATGTCTTAGAGAAAAGCAAATCAGGTTCAGAGTCAGTTTGACTTTGTTTTTTAAGTTCCTTTAAAATGCAGCAAGGGATTCAGTTAACAATAGTAGGTAAAAGCTGTTTCTATTCCATTCCATTATTAAACCATTCAAAATCAGTACAAAGGGGGCATCTCTGTGACTTCCCAGTCAGTTAAGCATCTGCCTTCAGTTCAGGTCAATATCCCAGGGTCCTGGGATCAAGCCCACATCCGGCTCCTGGCTCAGCGAGGATCTGCTTCTCCCTCTCCTTCTGTGTGTGTGCACGCTCTCTCTCTCTCAAATAAATAAATAAATAAATAAATAAATAAAATAAATAAATAAATAATAAAATGAAATAAAATAAAATCTTTTTAAAAAAACCCAAAACAGTACAAAGATTGAAAACAGACTATTCAATGAAAAAGGTCAAAACCATAAATTGTGATGAATATTTGACAGATACAATAGAGATCCTCTTGTCTTTAGATATAAGCCCACAGCAGTTTCCTTACACCTAATTTCTCTGATTGGAGATCCATGCTGTTCTGTCTTTCTTGAATAGTTGATCCTCATAATATGTTGTCTATAATTTCCAATTTCATTTTTTTTTAAGTGGAGCAAGAAATTGGACACCTACAAAACAACATGAGTTCAGAATCCTTTTAGATTTCCTTGGTTTCTTGTGCCAAATTTTAGTGACTCCACCTTATCACTTCCCAAAGCATTCAACTGAGTTTCAATAAAATCACCCTTTTTATATAGTATCAGATTACACGGGATTTTAAGTAAATTACCAGACGCATAAGAATATAAGTGGCATAAACAGTTTTGGGTGTGAATACACTGATTTTGATAAGCAGCTAAAAGAGCAGGAAACCATCAGCACACTAGAGGGTTACCCTCTCTCCATCAGCCATAAAATCAGAGCAGCCTGGAGAGTAAAGTCACCACATAGAAGAGAGCTACACTGGTAATCACGCAGACTCACATATTTTATGTAAGCAACAAATAAACTTATGTCAAGCTACTGAGAATTTGGAGTCATATGCTAACTCACTACAACCCAGCTTATTCTTTATATCCTACCAATCCTGAAAACACTTTTACTTCTGCCATACATTAAACTTCTCATATCTACTCCTGCAGCTAGTTATGCCAAGTGTCAAGGTTCTGTCCAGGGAAAGCTAAAAGAGCAGCTATAGAAGGCTTCTGGGAAAATTTTTACTTTCCTTATAAAAAGCTCAGATGCAGCTGGTTCTGCATTTTACTGACTTGATTGTAAACATCCTTTTACCATAGATGACAATATGAGGACAAAAGATCAGCATGCAAAGGATGGCAGAGGGCAGAGAAGGAAAGGAGTCTGGATCTGTTGAGTAGTTTTACCAATGTCAGCAAGCAAATGCTAACCTCTGGATTTCTTGTTATTTGGGGAAACAGATTAAAAAAAAACAAAAAAGGGGGGCGCCTGGGTGGCTCAGTTGGTTAAGCGACTGCCTTCGGCTCAGGTCATGATCCTGGAGTCCCGGGATCGAGTCCCGCATCGGGCTCCCTGCTCGGCAGGGAGTCTGCTTCTCCCTCTCACCCTCCTCCCTCTCCTGCTCTCTGTCTCTCATTCTCTCTCTCTCAAATAAATAAATAAAATCTTTAAAAAAAAATAAAATAAAATAAAAAAATAAAAAAACAAAAAAGCCTATTCAATGAAACCAAAATGAATCAGATAGTCTGTTAGAGCTGAAAACAGTCCTAGCAAATACAAGAATCTAAATCTGTTCTATTTAAAATTTAATTGATTTGTAATGAAATAATAAGTTTGTGTCAGAATGTAAATCATCTATATCCCTAAGCACTTTGGTTTGTCATAGCAAGACTTTTTTGAACTAAGCAGGGTGATGATTTATGTTCTAGTGCAAGCTTCTTATAATTTTGCAAACCACTAACAACCAGTTGTGGACTGGCTACTTACAGTATAATTTCTGAATATTATAACTCTGAATAACTTCTGAAATAACATTTTTGTAATCTATGCTCCTGTTTTAGTACTATTCAAGCTGATAGCATAATTCCAAGGTATACTGAATGATACAGAAAATTCTGGGACTTTTTTCCAATAGATTTGACAAATTTCACTGTCTTTAATTGCACTTTCTGTGAAAAGCAATCTTTTTATACACAATATTTTCATTTCTTTGCATCAGAGAATAATTTGTAAAGACATTTCAAGCAAAAATTAGAGGTTCACATTTAAATATATGACAAAAATTTAATGCAAATAACTAAGATTACAATTGTTCATATTATGCAATGACAACTATGCCAAATGAACTCCTTTGCCAAGTGTCTGGAGACTCCTTTTGATATCAAAGGTTACATCTTTTTTTTTTTTAAAGATTTTATTTATTTATTTGAGAGAGAGAGTGAGAGAGAGAAAGAGCACAAGAGGGGGGAGCGGGAGAGGGAGAAGCAGACTCCCTGCTTGGCGGAGCGTCTGCTTCTCCCTCTGACCCTAACCCCTCTCATATGCTCTCTCTCATTCTCTCTCTCTCAAATAAATAAATAAAATCTTTAAAAAAAAGAAATTCAAAAATAGAAAACTGTGGCCTAAAGTTGAGGCAATATAATTATGTTATTCAAGAGTTTTGCCCAAACAATTCAGAGAAAAAAAGAAACTTCATGATAATAGATTCCTTTTAGTTTCCTTATTTAATCATGGTCCTTTGAGTCTTCAATATTATAATCACATGAATATTTAAATAAATGTTGGCTATGTTGGCTATATCACCAGAACGTCTAGCATCGAAGTATCTATGTTTATGAAAGGGGCATTGCTTTGAGAAAGTGCTTCGAGAATAGTTTAAGAATATGATGTAATTCTAGAGCAATATAATTTTTTCAAAAATACTCTGAAAATATTAGTAATTGATTTTAAAGTAAGATTATTAGCTCCACATTAACTGATAGAGATAAGTAATTCTTAAACTATTTCTAATGAAGGACCAGTTTAATTTTTAATCTTTTAAGATCAATACTTTTGTAAAATACAATAAATACAAATTTCTAGAAAAAACAATCAGATACTTATATTTCACAGCCAAGTCAAATTTCCATAAAACTTTGTAAATGCTTACGTTCAATTTCTACACTTCCCTTGCCATGGGCTGGGAACTAATAATCTACAAACTGGCACCACAGACCACACACTTTGAGTACTGGTTTGGTTACTGTTGGTGACCAAAGAACAATGATGATCCTTACAGTTTTTGTATTATTATTGTCACACTTGTGTTCTATGTGTCTTAAAAATAAGAATATACAACAGGAGGGGCGCCTGGGTGGTTCAGTTGGTCAAGTGTCTGCCTTTGGGTTGGGTCATGATCCAAAGGTCCTGGGATTGAGCCCCGCATTAGGTTCCCTGCTCAGCAGGAAGTCTGCTTCTCCCTCTCCCTCTGCTGCTACCCCTGCTTGTGCTCAATGTCTCTCTCTCTAATAAATAAATAAAACCTTTAAAAATATATACAACAGGTAATGATGCTTTCCATAGGAATCTGTGAGGTAAATTCCATAATTATTTTGTCTCAAAAAAATGCACAGCAAAGGAAACAATCAACAGAGTGAAAAGGCAACCTACATAATGGGAGGAAATAATTGTAAACCATTATCTAGTAAGGTGGTATCCAAAATATTTAAGAAACTTCTACAACTCAACAGTAGGAAAAAACAAAGCAAAAAACTAACATCCTGATTTAAAAATAGGCAAAGGACTTGAATAGGCATACAAAGAAAACACACAAATACCCAGTAGGTATCTAAAACGATGCTTGATATCACTAATCATCAGAGAAATGCAAATCAAAACTACAATGAGATATCCCCTCAGTTACCAACTAGAATAGTCGGTATCAAAAATATTAAATACATAACAAATGTTGGCAATAATTTGGAAAAATTGGGACCGTGGTGCACTGTTGGTGGGAATGAAAAAGTTGTGGTTGCTATGGAAAATAGTATGGAATTTCCTCAAAAATTAAAAGTAGAACTATTGCATGAGCCAGAAATCGTACCTCTGGGTATTTGTACAAAATAATTTAAATCAGGATGCCAAGGTGGTATCTATACTCTTGTGTTCACTACAGCATTATTAACAATAGTCAAGATGTGCAAAGCAATTTAAATGTCCATTGACAGATGAATGGATAAAGAAAATGTGGTGTATACATACAATGGAATATCCTTCAGCCTTATAAAGGAAGAAAATCATATCATATGCAACAACGTGGATTAAATGCTTGAACATTATACTAAGTAAAATAAACCAGTCCCAGAAAAACAAATACGACATGATTCCACTTATATGAGATAGCTAAAGTAGTCAAACTCATAGAAGCCCAAAAGTAGAATGTTGGTTGACACAAAGACAACTATAGAGTAATATCAATCGTGACCATAAATACAAAAATTTAATATTTAGCATATCAAACTCATCAATGTACAAAAAGAGCATTTCATCCAAATGACCAAATGGGGTTTATCTAAGGAATGGTTTAACATTGAAAATCAATGTAGTTTGCCATAGAAACAAATTTTGAAAGAAAAGCCATATAATCATCTTAACAGAAAAGGCATTTGATAAAATCCACTACCTATCCCAAATTTTTTAAAAAAATTCTCAGCAAACTAGGAACACAAGTTTCTCAAATGAAATACTCTCATCGCTTAATGTTAACAGTTAATGTTACAGATTGAAAGTTGCCCCCCTAATATCAGAACAAGGCAAGTTCTATTCAACACTGTACTAGAAGATATGGTCAGTGCAATTAGGCAAGACAAGGAAAAAAGATACTCATATTGGAAAGAAACTATTTACTGACAACATGACTGGATATATAGAAAATCCAATGGAATCTACAAACAAGCTACTAAAGCTAAGTAGCATGTTTATAAGGTGTAAACAGCAATTCTATACAAAAATCCATTTTATTTCTATCACTACCAACAAATAACTAGAAATTGAAATTTGAGAATCATGCATAATAACATTGAGAAATGTGAAATACTTAGGAATAGATCTGATAAGATGTACAATATATGCACACCCAAACCCACGAAACATTGTTAAAAGGAAATGATAAAATACTTAAATGGAGAGATGTACTACATTCATGAATTAATATTGTGAAGATGTCAACTGTCCCTAAATTTATCTATATAATCAACTCAATCCTAAAACAAACAAACAAAAAAACCCCAAAAAAACCCAGCAAGCACTTTTAGAATCACAAAGTGATTCTAAAATTCATTTGGAAATACAAAAGACCTAATATGACCAAAATAACTTTAAGAACAAAGTTGAAGGACTAATACTATCCAATTTCAAGATATAATAAATCTACAGTAATTGAGACAATGTGGTATTGATATAACACAGATAAGTTGATCAATGAAACAGAGGAAATAAACTGACAAATATAAGTTCAACTAATTTTCTTACCAAAGTACAAATAAAATTCTGTGGAGAAATAATGCTCTTTTTAACAAATTGTGTTTAAAAATTAGATATCCATATGCAAAAAATGCACTTTGATACCTAGCACCAAATATAAAAAGTAACTCAAAATGGATTATAGACCTAAATGTAAAAATTAAAACTTTAAAAATGTTTTAACATAGGAGAAAATTTTTGTGACTTTGGTTTGCCAAAGATTTCTTGGATTCAACACCAAAAACATGATCCATAAAAGAAAAAAAGTAAGTTATATTACTTTAGACAACTACTTTTTTAATATGATAAATGTTAGGTTTTATTTAAAATCTACTCTAAGATTTCCTTCCATGAGGGGTGCCTGGGTGGCTCAGTCCTTTAAGTACCCAACTCTTGATTTCAGCTCAGGTCATGATCTCAGGGTGGTGAGGTAGAGCCCCATGTTGGGCTCTGTGCTGGGTGTAGAGCCTGCTAAAAATTCTCTCCCTCTCCCTTTGCCCCTCGCCTTCCATGTGCGCTTGCACAGACTCATGCACGCTCTCACACACAAAGTATCTCCTTCCATGAAACAATCGATCAGCACAGAGAAGGCAAAGTGGATAAGTAAATATTTAATCTCTTTTCTAGATTTCTAGGTCCAAATTTCACAAATGATGAGACTGGTCTGCAATATGGTAATCAATAAGTTTTTTGTTTTTTTTTTTTTAAGATTTTATTTATTTGACAGAGAGAGAGACAGCGAGAGAGGGAACATAAGGAGGGGGGGTGTGAGAGGGAGAAGCAGGCTTCCAGCGGAGCAGGGAGCCCGACGCGGGGCTTGATCCCAGGACCCCGGGATCATGACCTGAGCCAAAGGCAGACGCTTAATGACTGAGCCACCCAGACGCCCCGAAATCTGTAAGTTCTTAAGAGCCTAGCCTCGATTTAATCCTTTTATTCTTAACTAAAAATCTTTTAATTACCTCATTCTTTGTTACATAAACCCTTCCCATGAACCTCTCCAGAACTTCATCCAAGAGAGATATCACTAGACATCTGTACTTGCCTCAAATGACTTTCATTTTCACATGCTCTACATTCTATATTTATTATGAAAATGAATTCTATGGTTAAAGTCACAGAGTTGGACCTTCTAACTCTTTTAGATCAAACTCCAACTGTGTTGGTTAGTTCCACCCTTGTAAGAATGCAGACAATCTGCAGAGTCTTCTTATTTTGTCTGTTTTTATAAGGTCCTGGTAACTTGCCCATGTCCCTTGAAATCACTGACTCCACACACTTTAATTCTACCCAAATCTTTTTGTTCAGTTGCTTTCCCAATTCTGCTGAATCTACTATTAGCATTTTAAAAAATGTTTTTTATTTAAAGATTTATTTATTTATTTATTCATGAGAGACAGAGAGAGAGAGAGAAAGGCAGAGGGAGAAGCAGGCTCCCTGCTTAGCAGGGAGCCTGACGCGGGACTCGATCCCAGGACCCCGGGATCATGACCTGAGCAGAAGGCAGACGCTTAACCATCTGAGCCACCCAGGCGCCCTAAAAAATTTTTTTTAAACATATAATGTATTATTTGTTTCAGAGGTACAGGTCTGTGATTCATCAGTCTTATACAATTCACAGCACTCACCATAGCACATACCCTCCCAGTGTCCATCACCCAGACACCCCATCCCTCTCACCCCCCTCCACTCCAGCAACCCTCAGTTTGTTTCCTGAGATTAAGAGTCTCTTATGGTTTGTCTCCCTCTCTGGTTTCGTCTTGTTTCATTTTTTCCCTCCCTTCCCCTATGATCCTCTGTCTTGTTTCTCAAATTCCTCATATCAGTGAAATCATATGATACTTGTCTTTCTCTGATTGACTTATTTCACTTAGCATAAACCCTCTAGTTACATCCACATCATTGCAAATGGCAAGAATTCATTTTTTTGATGGCTGAATATTCCATTGTGTGTGTGTGTGTGTGTGTGTGTGTATAGGACCACAGCAGACCCATTGCTCAATTTCAGGAGATTAACATATTTAGATGATTGAATGTTCCAACCCATAAACATTCTTCAATTTACATAGGTCAACTTTCTCTCAAGTAGTAGGAAATTGATATTTTTAAAAATATTGTAATAGTATGTTTCCTAAATATTTGTCATTGGCATGTCAAAATACAATGAATTTTTTGCATGTTGACCTTGTACTGAATAATCTTGCTAAACTTAAAGAATGCATATATAAGTTATTGTGTAGATTAGTTTATGTACAAAATCATTTCTTTGAATACTAATTTTATTTCTTCCTTTTTGTATATCATTCCTTTATTTTTATTTATTGTGCTGGTTAGATCATCAGTGCATTATTGAATAGAAAGGGTGTCCCCTGCAAGTGTTCTTGGGTTCTTTTTGTTTTTTATTCTTATGTTAATCCCCATACATTACATCATTAGTTTTATGTTCTTGGGTTCTTGAAGGAAAGCTTTGTGTATGGTTATTAGGTCTTTCTTAAATGTTTGGTATAATTCTCAGTAGGACCCTTGAATCATATTCTTAGGAAAGTTTTTAATTTTGGATTTTTAAAATAATTGCTAGAGAATTCAGATTTTGTCCTTACGTGAGCTTTGATTATTTGTATGGATGGTTTATACATATTTTGGGAATTTTCTACTTAAATGTATTGGAAAAAAACTGTTATAATAACTTCTTGTATTAATCTAAACTCTATAGGTTTTGCAGTTGTCTTCCTTTTTCTTCCAGATATTTGTAACTGGTATCTTGTCTTTTTTATGAGTCTTATGAGTGGTTTACTAATGTTATTTATACTTTTCAGCTTTTTAAATTTTCTTTACCAATACAACTCTGCCTGTTCTTAGGGACATATTTACGTACACACTGCTATTTTATCATTTGCATGAGAACAGCCCTTGGTTTCCTAGATTTTCATTGCTACAAAGATATTATCACTGTATTTTTGTAATAAAACAAGGAGAAATTCCTTACTGAAATTCCTTACTGAAATTTTATTAACTCACATAACATTCCTTACAACTGAAAAATTTGCCTTAAAGATAATTTTTAATAAAATTTGCATGCTTTGACCTAAATGTATATTATTTCCCATAAGCTTTGGCTCAGATTTCCTCCCTTCCTGAGGATAAATTGAAGTCATTTGGTGACAGATGATTATTGGGTTGTATATTTGTCATGACATGTTAAATTATGCTATGGTAACAAACCTCAAAATCCTAATGGCTTAAAGTAACAGGTCTATTTCTTGGTCATGGTATAGATCCTTTTCTGGTCAGGAGGGGGCTCTGTTGGTCTTACTTACTCAAACCAATGGCCCAGCCATATTTTGAAAGCTATGGTTTACTGAGTAGGTTGAGAAAGGAACTCACTCATATACAAATAAATGATTTGACTCCATAATGACATGCATCACTTCTAATCATAACTAATTGTTCAGACTTTCTCACACATGACCCCATCCGACTAAAGATAAAGTGAAATACTCCCATAAGCTTAGAAGTGAGGAGAACCAAAATTATCTGGTGAACAGCACTAATTAGTTCAAAAGGGTACACTTCTGTTTCCCTCCCCAGAATAGTAGGGGAGGAAGAAAAAGTAATTTTCTCACCAATTAATATTAACTGTTGTCTACGTTTATGAATATTTTTAAGTGTCCCGCATATGGGAGTAAAAGCAAAATGGAAGTTAAAAACCACTGTGTTAGCAGTAATTTTTTCTGTGTCAGAGATATCAGTGATATATATATACTCTTACCTTTGCTTATGTGTTTTTCCTAAATTTTTATAATAAATGCATGTTTGTTTTTTAAAAATAAAGTTAAAACACAAAAGGAGATTAAATTGACAGTGAAATCAAGTGTTCAATTTTTCTGCATACTTCTCCATTTTTCTTTCATCACATCCTGACTTTAATCAATTTGAACCACTGGGGTGTATGTGTAGGGGAGATAGCTTCAAAAGCAATCACTGGTCAAGGCAGACAATAAAAATTCACCATTACATTTCATCCCCCATTACACATAAAGAATATTTTTAAAAAGTATTTTGCTCTGTTTCATGTACATGGAAGGCATTTATAATTGAAATGTCATTGATATGAACTCAGGAGAAACATCAAGCATAAAAATGTAATTAATTCACAGTAATACTTGAGAAGAAATCAAGGTGTTTTGCATGTGAATAGAAATTGAATGTTACCTGCCAACTGCTGTGTAATGAGTGTTAGCCCCATTACAGGCTTATTAAAATTTGGATTTATAGATTGGTCTTCTAATACTGACTGACCTATAAAAAGTAGACTTTTCACTCACCCAAATGCACATTCTGAGGGATGACTTTGGAGATTGCCACAGTTTTAATATATGAGCCTCCTAAGCAGAGTCTTATTCTGAAATACAGAAACTCAATGCATTAATAGAAAGTGATATATCTTTTAAAATATTTTTAATTTAAAAATATAAATTTGTCCCTTCTGCACTTATCTAGTTTTATCCAACTTCTCCATTAACAGTAAATTCTGCACCCCTGTTTCCAAATGTTGGGGTGCCTGGGTGGCTCAGTCAGTTAAACCTCTGCCTTTGGCTCAGGTCATGATCCCAGAGTCCTGGGATTGAGCCCTGCATCAGGATCCCTGCTCAGCAGGGAGTCTGCTTCCTCCTCTGCCCCTCACCCTGCTTGTGCTTGCTCTCTCTTGCTCTCTCTCTCTCTCACTCAAATAAATAAACAAAATTAAAAAAAAAAGATTTCCAAATATCTATCTAAACTTTTGGCAAAACCAGCTGGACTTAAAGTCTGTTAAATCAGTCAGTAAGACAGGTCTTAACATCTATTAAGTTCCTTTAGTTATTATTTTGTGGGTGTATGAATCAGAGAGAATTTGAGTTTACTTATAAGACTAAAATTTTTACAGGTGCCTGGGTGGCTCAGTTGGTTGGGCGACTGCCTTTGGTTCAGGTCATGATCCCGGGATCCTGGGATCAAGCCTCACACTGGCCTCCCCCTGCTCTGAGGGTATCCTGCTTCTCCCTCTCCCTCTGCTGCTCCCTCTGTTGTGCTTGCGCTCTTGCTCTCTCTCTGTCAAATAAATACAATCTTTAAAAAAAAAAAAAAAAAAACTAAAATTTTTACTGCAGGTTGAGGGTGCATGGACTTTCCCACCCATAGTCTCTATAACGATATCAAATAGATTTGGATTCAAGTCCTCTGGATCTATAACTGACAAGCTAGAAAAAGTTATTTAACCTCTTGAAGTCCTGTAAAAGGCAAAATAGCTAATCTCCTTTAACATGAAAATATTAACATAAAATATATAACAATTATCATGGTAGTTAGAATAGACTAAACACTCAATAACTTTTATCTATATACCACAAAAAAAAATAACCATTTTTATTAAGAGGCTGTAAAATGTTCTGTTGAAGCAAAGAAGATAGGCATATTTTTTCAGTCTGTTAATATTTATCTTGATAAAAGAGCAACACTTAGAAGTCTCAAGTTTCTTTTTCAGAGAAAATGGTTTCCAGTGTATAGCATTAGCTTTTTTTTTAAGGTAATAGGATGAAGTTTTGGTTGGCTTTTACCAATCCATTTCTGATGAATAAGGATGTCTGCAACATTTCCCTATTTTAAATCCTATTTATTAAATAACCATACCAATCGCTTATAAAGACATTTGTAAGCCACACTCAAGCAAATGGATGAACTTTGGTTCACACAGAAAAATTTAAAATCCACTACTGACCAGGGCAGACTGGCCCTTACTCAGAATGTTCAAAAATGATTTAGAGTTTCTAAAAAAATGCTGTGTTATCCATCTTGCTCATATATCCATTATAATTGTCTCTTTTATTGCACTTGCCCTCCAGAAGTATGTTTTTTTTCCTCCTTGACCTAGTTTCTGGTAATCAAATTGAGTTTTCTCTGTATCACTGCACCACTTGAAAGCTTCTAGGATCAGAGCCTCTCAGTAATCCCGCTATTGATTAAATCAAATTGGAGCCTATTTTGCCACCATGTGCTGCTACTGACTGACACAATGGCAATTACCTGTAATAATTGTCAGTAAACTGCAATTGGAGGAATCAGAAACTAAAACTATATGGATCTTATACTGCTTAGATTATGATATCCACGGCTTTGCTCAGTTTTCAGTCCTATTTTAAAAATAAATAGAATTCAGTAATTATCCAATCCCTGAACAAATTACTGAGCACTTAAATTGAACACAGGACTAGGCTCTGTGACTACAAAATGAGGGAAACCACAATGCTTACCCTGGAGTCACTCATGGCATCATGGCATGGACAGAATGAGATGGAGAAAGGGATCATAGAATGTTTTCCAGTGCAAACTGTAGTGTAAGCATACAAATAGCCTAAAGCTTTCTCTTGAATCCCAGTGATAAAATAGTGAAGAAGGTTAAAAAAAAAAAAATATATATATATAGTTGAGAATTGCTATATACTAAGACCATGCTAAGTAGTTTAAGTATTTCAATTAATAGTTATAACAACATTGCAAGACAGAGATCATTCTTATTTAACAAAGAAACTTTCCTATTTAATAAATGAGGAACCTAAGACTCAGAGGATTAAGTAGCTTGCCCAAGATCACAAAGCTAGTAAATGGTAAACTGAAAATTTGAATTGAAGTTATGGGCGTACTAATGAAAGAAGAAATTAGGTTACAACTTCTGCAATCATTCACAGGGTCAAAGGAAGAATGGAAATAAGCCACCAACATAGTCCCCCAAAGCACGATAGTCACCTCATCTCCTATATCAAGCACCTAAATCACTGAGTTATAACTTTCTGGTTTATTTCTCTTTCTCCCTAGATCATGAGCTCAGTGAAAGCAAAGACATGGTCATGTTCATCTTTGTAATTTTTTTTTTTTGCCATGAATTCTGCTCAGTATGTGACTACTGAATAATATTTGAACCAGATAAGCATTTCTTCTTTTTTTTTTTTTTTAAGATTTTATTTATTTATTTGACAGAGAGAGAGGCAGCGAGAGAGGGAACACAAGCAGGGGGAGTGTGAGAGGGAGAAGCAGGCTTCCCGCGGAGCAGGGAGCCCGACGCAGGGCTCAATCCCAGGACCCCGGGATCACGACCTGAGCCGAAGGCAGACACTTAACGACTGAGCCACCCAGGCGCCCCGATAAGCATTTCTTCTATACAAGAGCTATCTTTTGATATTTCAAAGCAACCACCTGAAGGAGGCAATACAAATTTCAGAGGCTAATTCTCAGGTCACAATTCTATATTCTACTGTTGTACTTAAACATATAATTGAAATGCAACATAAAAGTTCCAAGTTTTTCAATAAAAGGAAGTGAAATGTCTTGCTGAAACATGACAAGATTCATTTTTTTAATTTTTATATTTATTGCATGCAACAGTCACTATTTATACTACCAATCCCCTCAAAATTTCACTATTTTAAAAATTCCTGATATTAATTTAAATTTTCATTTGTCAAATGAAGACATATATTTTTCTCATTCTGAATTCTCCCCAATACCTTCTGTATTATAAAAATGATTAGATATCCAAATCTTTAAGAAGGGTTTCTCATGGCAAGGATTTTAATGTCAAGGTCATAGAATTCAAGTAGGTGTCTCTTCAATTTCCAATACTTCTACATTTTTAAATTATTTCCACTGGTGGGTTTGAATCTATTCATAAATTAGGAGGCATTTTATGAGCTATTTATATAAATGGAGAAAAAAGGAAGAAAAAGACATTCTCCTGCCTTACATAAGTTCACAGTAGAGTTATAGAAGCCAACAAACTAAAATACAAGTTCACAATACATTGTGAATTTTAAAAAGTATGTGAATAAAAGAGCAAGAGAAAAACAGAAGAGAGAGTCTCAAACTTGATAGGGATTGTAGAGAGACTCCAAAACAATTAAACTGAGTCTTGGAGGATGAATAGGAATATGACAGGTGCTAAAGAGGGTAAAGACAGTCTATGTGAAAGGATCACAATGCACAAAGGCACAGAAGCATGGTGAGGAAAACCATGAGACAAAAGGAAGAGGAGATTTTGTGCCATTCTGAGCAGGTAGCTTCCTTTGAGAGCAGGCCTTAAGCATTCCTTGCACTTAAGAGATAGGCATTTCTCTTACCTCATTTTGAGTCTTAATTTGAATTTATAAACAAAGGAAAATTAGATTTATAAACCAAGGAAAGCTACAGACATACATATACCCAGTCTTCCTATACTCCCTGATTTGCACAGGGATAAAGCAGCAGTGATATCTGTGGAATGGACATGTCTGCTGGTTTAGAGACTCACTCTGGCAAGCTACTTTGAACCATTCCACTGGTGCATCAACTGTCAGATGAACCACTGTTCCTGCCAGGCTCTCTTGTTCTGCCTTCCACATTAAAACCTGTACTGCAGTCCAAAGTGAGTTTACCAAATAGATAAGACTTCTCTCTGTAGAATTCAAAATTACACTATACATTCTGATGTGGCCACATAAATCAATTCACTCAATAAACCAGCACTCAGCACGAGAGCCATGGACCGTGGTAGCATTTATCGGTTATCAGGGGATACAGATTACTAAACAGGAATTCACTAGATCATGTGACAGTACTAGAGAAGTTTTGGGAAGTTAGGAAATGCTTCCCAGAGGACGTCCTACCTAAACTAGGACCTGAAGAACCTATAGTTACAGCTCCGTTAGACGAGATGTATAGAGAACAGGAAATAGACAGGATTACCAGGTTAGTGAGAAAGTATTCAAACCATTTACTTCACATTAAATAGATAATTCATCCAGCTGATGTTAAAATGTTTTAATAATCTGGCTTCAGTTTGGAATAACTATATTCAGGCACTTAGACATTACTGGTCTCCAGTGGAAGACACTAGACTTTGCAAAGAGCTTGCATTATAATAAAAACACATATCCATAAACAAATGCAAATGCACTATAGAGTGACAACAGCACTAAGAAATTCATGGTATAAGGTCAAGGTTGTCCAGAACATGAAGTCTTTTATGGAGGTACAGATTAGTTCACCTACAGAATATGAGTCACACTTTCTGACTTAAGTGTCTTACCACATGGAGAAAGGAAAAGGACACAGAAGTGTATACTCATCAATACTTTATCACAGTAAGTAATACTAAAAAAATCGAAATTGGTATTTTAGAATTTGAATTCCTTTTTGGCCTTTTGAATAATTCCCTAAGTGCCAGAGAAGTAGGGTGACAATATAATTTCCCATTTGAACTAGCACTATGTTGTCAGTTAAAGGAGATGATATTAATAATTAGGATAGGAAAACAGGAAGGCAGTGAGTGGGGAAAGTCTCAGACAAACCAGGGCATGTGGTCTCCTAGGGAAAAGCAGTTAACTGCAATGAATATATAGTGCCAAACACTTTAGAATTCACAGTGTTTTAACTAGAACTAAATGTTACTTAAAATCATATACTTGAAAACCTTCCTAAACTGCATCCATAAATTACTACACCAAAACAATATCTAAATTCCACTACAAGTGTAATGTCAAAAGTCTAATGAAGTTTACCAGTATACCAATTTCAAGATATATTTTAGTTCCCTATTTTGTCAGGAAAAAAATGGTTATTCTAACTTAATTTCATGAAAAGTAAAAATGATTATGTTCAAAATACATCATATTAAAACACTTGCAATTACTTCATTAGATTTGTTAGTATTTAATGATTGCCTTATACATAACGTCTATACACTGCATCTTAGCTGACATTATTTAATATATTCAGATGGATGATGCATGTATTATAATCAAACATGATTATATATGCTTACAAATTAATTGCATCTTTAAACATGTTTAATTTGTTTTGATATAATATTATGAACCATGCTGGGTTTGGGATCTCTGCCATATAGATATCAAAGCTAAACCAGTCTTTGTTGTAATGAGGATCATATTTTAAGTGTGTTTAATGCTTAGGTCCATTGCTATAATCTGATTACAGCCAAGGCAAATCAGCCTGGAGTACTATTTGCAATAGTTCTAAAGCACAATTTCATCTTTCAAATAGATAGGTTTACTCTTTTATCAAAGAATATTTGCACATAATTTAGAAACTTAAAAAGTACTACTCAGTTTATAAAGATAATTTAAGCTCCATTTCATTTTCCAAGACCTTTAGCCAAGAGCAACTATTGAAGGTGTTTCTTCTAGTAGTTACCTCTATGTTTTTAATAGGTGCAAGCTATTTTGCTTTTTTAAATTTCAGTCATTATTGACCTCCTGCAAAGAACAATTTTATTCTTTTACCATTCACATGCCTGTACTACCCTCATCCTCACTCTCAATATACTGTAGGCATATCAAATATCGAAAAACCAGTACTTTGAGTATGTAAATACTGATGCTTAGAGGCTCACAGAGTATACTATATAATTTTACTTGTGGGGTTTTTGTTTGTTACCTGGGTTAATAAACTGCCTTGTTCTAATTTTTGTTAGCTTTCTATGCATCTATTATTGTTCCTCCTTGCTTTGTCTGGCATAACTCTAAAACACCTCTAAATAAGGTCAAACACATTGATCCACCTACTAGTTTTGAGAAATACCTATGGGAATTTTCCTATTTTTGTATGCAAAATACCTTGTGTCCTGCTCTAATGAGGACTAATCGCTCTCTAGATCTGTAACATAGACACTATCCCGGGATAGCTCTTTACCATTTTCCTGGGCATTCTCAGCCTCTTTTGAGATTTGGTTTCCAGGTACCCATCTTTAATTGTTTTGCCCTATAACCTTGTTCTGGGAGAGCAGTAGCTTTCCTAAAAAAGAATGCATATTTTTGAAGACAAAATTTATTCTACTCTCACACTTTATTGGGAGTGTGCCTGTGTTTATAATTCTTAGTTGAATATAATTTCCCCTCAGCATCTTATTGTGTCATGGATGCACTACTTTCTCTTAATTCTCTAAGGATATTAATTAAATGGTTTGTTTTACTTCCTGCATGATCATGGATTTCTCCAAGGTACTTTATGTTATTGCTGTATTTTGGTGAATTCTTAAATTAGAACTCTTCTGCTAACTTCTGTTTGTTCACATTTGAATGAAACTCTACAAAGCCTGGTTTAGAAATTGTGCTGGGGCACCTGGGTGGCTCAGTCAGTTAAGCGTCTGTCTTCAGCTCAGGTCATGATCCCAGAGTCCCGGAATGGAGCCCCACATTGGGCTTCCTGCTCAGCGGGGAGTCTGCTTCTCCCTCTCCAACTGCTTGCCACTTTCCCTGCTCCTTCTCTCTCTCTCTCCCTCACTTCCTCTCAAATAAATCTTTTTTTTTTTTTTTAAAAAGCAATAGTGTCATATATGGAGTATATGGACTGGTGAATTCTCTATAGTGTACCTGATACAAGATGGCTGTTTTGTTAAATGTCAGTATTTATAGGTCCTTCCCCTGGGACAGATAGTTTCTCCAGAAAGAAATATTCTACCTTCCTGTCTGGGTGACATAAGAAAGTTACCCAACATTCTAGAAGCCAAGCAGCAGCCTAGCAGAAGACTTTTGTATGATAATGGTGAGGGAGACTGAACTCATTCTACTTTACAGAAACTTTTATTTAATCCTCCTGATTTAAGTAAAGCACAATAGAACTATTCTCCCCCATGCTGGTATCCAAACCAAGAAACTTACTCTTATCTTGAGAACAAACCTTTCTTCTCAGGGACAGGGAAGGTGTATTCAGCTGGCTGTGAGGGCTTAAGAAGAGAATCAGCTGTTATAATTACAACTGCCCTGGTACCTCTCAAAGGCCTGTGACAGTTTGAACAATGACATGACCACCCTCTGCCAGGGCTATTAGTACTCCATCTCATGGCCAGCCAACATGTAGTTCAGCTCCAAGATCCTATTTTAGAGTTCTTAGAGTTTGCTCCTAGGAACATTCTCAGCAGCATCTGCCATAGGTTGGATTCCCGGAGATTCTGAGATGGAAATTTGCAGATGATTGCAGAGATGGGAAGAGGAGGAGAAGGGATGTGATCTCAGGAACACTGTGTGTAAGGATGTGACGGCAGCAGGATAGGACAAAGAAAAAGCTGAATTGTGATGCAGCTGCAATGAGGCTTCAGCCAGTCTCACAGGGAAATCTTGATACTGGGATGCCCTTTGGACATATTTTCATTTGATGTAAGAAGGCTAGATTTTTATGCCCCAACACAGACCAGTTATTGAATGCAAACTGCTGACAGCCAGGAGGCATTACCCTTAAGAAATGCTGCTCCTTTTGGCCATGGCAGTTCCTAGTGAGGAACTCGGCTATTGGTTGTTAGCAAGCAATACTCCAAGCAGTGGGGGAAATAAGTATCATGGTCCAGAAGAGGAGATCTGAGCAATGCACAATACACTGGAAGCTTCTGCATTGCACTGATACCTGGCCCTGCCAATCCACTTGCAAGTACCTCTCAGTTCCAACCTACAGTTTAGGCTTGGCCCATGGAAATACACACCCTTTCCCCACCACAAGTGATCATGCAAATCTGTTTCCATGACCACCCTCCCTCCTTGCTTTAACATCAAAGGCAAAGCCATCATTCTTTCACTCTGTTTTCTACAGGGGCCTGGGGAGTTGAACACTGGCCTGTGTGAATTTCCAACTCCAGACCCTCAGGTAAAGCTATGTTCACGGTAACCTCAAATCCAAGTGTCCCTTATTTGACTTAAGGTCAAAAAATTCCCTTAAAAATTGTCTTCATACATTGTTTTCCTATTGAAACCAGTGATAATGACAGAAGGGAAGAAGAGGATTTGGAAATCATTCAGCAAGTCTAATAATATACACAGCATTTCTTTTTCAACTGGATGGACCCTCAATCTTCACCATCATCACATTAAATATCTTATTATACTTTGGATTCCATGAAGTCAGCAATTTCCTCTGCTATATATAAAACATGATAGAAGTGCTATATTTTAAGACAAAAAAAGAATAAGACAAGAAAACAAAAATCAAATAAAGCTTAGAAAAAAATACAACTGTAATTTATATCAAGTTAAAGAAGAAAACCAGAACTGTTTATTCATAGAGGTTCCGGAAGATACTGGATAAAATCCTACCAACATCCTTAATAAAAAGTCTAAGTAGATAGAAATAAAATACCAAGCATAAATATAATCTGTGAATTTCAGTTTTATTTCTCATTACTTCTAAATCATTACTTCTCTCATCTTAAAGTTTCTAAGTTAATATTCTCCTAGATGAAGCAGCTCTTTCATACTATTCTCTAAGCAGGAAATTAGTAAGAACTTTAATGTTGTCAATAAATGTGCTCTGGATTTCCTTTAAGTAAGAGAAATCTCTAACAATTAGGTGATTCAAGTTTAAGCATTCATGTGGATTGGCGTCAATTAAATGTTGGCAAGGTCAATGCAAACACTGAAAGTGGAATAAAAATTGTAAGGGTCTGGTGATTAAATAAGCAGTGGGTGATTAGTCACATTCATAGCTATGGGTATGTTTTCAATCTGCTTAAGGAGAATTTGAAAACACAACATCATATACATGTAGTTCTGGAAAGAAATTGGTTGTTTTGCATTTAAAATTTCCAGGTCAAAATGACATCATGAAAATGAAAGTTCTGAGAAGCTAAATGCACTGTCCCCTGTGTTCCTCAGAGTAAAAAAGACAGATCATCCATCAAGCAAGGCTGATTCCCATCTAACAATGACCTCTTTATTCTTTCTATTGCACAAAACAGTATAAGGAAACAACATGAGCTCAAACTTCGCTTAAATTTTGGTTTCAATATGTATTAGATGTGTGAATTTTAGCTTTTAGGCAAGTTTTCTGAATCTGTTTCTGTATCAGTAAAATGGAAATATTAATATTCACCTGGCAGAGCTATTGCCGTATTAGTAATAAAGAATATAAACTATTTAGTGAAATGCCTAAGATAAGTCAGGTGATTGTATTTCTAATTGAGGACAATAAACGAACTATATTATGTACATAGATAATATAAGGTTCTATGCTAGAGGAATGAACTTTTATTTTCAGATAAAGTATATGAGATTTTGAACTCAGAAAGAACATTGAAAAAGTCCATTTCTGCCACTGGAAAACTGTTACTATTACAACAGCCAAGAATTATAGACTACTCAATACATGCTGGGTAATGTTTGAAGCACTTTATATTAATCAGCTCATTCAATCCTCACAGCTTCTTATATGGTAATTACTATTATTTTTCCCATACTACAGATCAAAAAAGTAGTACCCAGAGGCACAGAGTCGTTTAGTAGTAGGCATTGGAAGTCTGGCTCCAGAGGTCTCATTTCTAATTACTATAGTACGTTGTCTTCCATGATTTGACCCAAATGATGCAACATATCATAAGCAGGTAAAGCTAGAATTTCCTGAGAACATAATTTCTATGTCACTCTAGGTAGAAGAAAATATGAACTTCAAAGAGGAAATTCTGCAACTTACATAGTTACTTTGCCAAAATTATTATTAAAATGTCTTCTAAAGGTAATAAAATCTACCTCAAAGAGATATTTACACCCCCATGTTCATTGCAGTTTTATTTACAATAGCCCAGCCATGGAAACAGCCAAGTGTCCATCCAGGAATGAATGGATGAAGATGTCACACACACACACACACACACACACGCGCGTGCGCGCGAATATTATGCAGTCATAAAAAAGGAAATTTTGCCTTTTGTGACAACATGGATGGACCCTGAAGGCATTAGACTAAGTCAAATAAGTCAGACAAAGATAAATACTTTATGTTCTCACTTCTATGTGGAATCTAAAACAGTTGAACTCCTAGAAAAAGAGAATGGAATGGTGGTTGCCAGTGGCTGGGAAAAATGGAGAGATATTTGTCAAAGAGTATAAACTTCCATCTGTAAGATTAATAAATTCTGGAGATCTAATGTATAGCATGGTGACTGTGATTATGAGTACTGTATTATATACTTGAAAGTTGTTAAAAGACTAAATGTTATCAGCACACACAAACAAATAGCAATTATGTGAGGGGATGGAGGCATTTAACCTTACTGTGGTCATCATTTCACAATATATCCATGTATCAAATCATCACATTGTACATCTTAAATTGACATAAGTATATGTTAGTAATAGGTCAATAAAGCTGGGAAAAAAAGGTCTAAAGAAGTTGCCTTTGTATTTTGTGAGAGACTATAGCTTTTTCAAAATGTTACCAACAAATATTTTTAGCATACTCTGCTTCAGCCTGTCAAGAAAAGCATCAGGTGTGAAAAGGAGGAATTTGAACCTGATTTCACCCTATTTTAGGTTATCTTTAATTATTCAGAAAATATCTCTTCAGAGAGAAATTGGTGGTTATCCAAACTTTAAGTATTATTGCTCTTCATGAAATGTGATTTTGGTCTCTTGGTCATTTTAGCATTCATTTTTCTAAATCACATATTACATTATACTCCTGGTTGCTTTCCTTTTGATTGCTTATCATTTGTTATTTTTTCTTTCCTTCTCATTTTTTTAGGAAGAAATGCAATTGCTTTGTTTCAATAGCCAAACTACCATCCACTATTTTAGTTCTAATATAGATGACTTTTCATTTCTAATTCTAAAGGTCATATTTTCTGACAGAGGCCAATTTCTGAGAAATGAAGATTCATCATTTTTTTTAGTTTCACTTAATTTTATATCATAAGATATATTCCTGTCTTTCTATCTGTCCATAGAGTAATAGCCCTAAGAATTTCATACATGTACTACTTTATAGAGATCAATATATTTAGCTTCCTTCTGTTTATAATTTGATTGCTTATGACCAGTTTGGGTAAATTTGTAATTTCTCAGAACCTGAGACATGATTAACATGGATATTAAAAAATTTTTGAGTCGGCATTTTTGTGAGACTTAGAACATAATACTAGGAGCTAGATAATTATACATTTAAGTTTTATATTCTTGGATGCCATGTTGTATTGTCTACCTAAAAATAGCTCAAAATTCCATTAATGGTGAGAAGGGTTCCAAAATTACCTGCTAAATTCTAATCAGCTCGTTCTAAAGAGCAACCTGTCATCTACCTATGTCATAGTATAGGAAGATTCTGAGTACAGGATAGTTGTGATTATTACAGTATTAAGATATAGCCCAAGGAACTACTGGTAAAGAAGTGAGGGGTCAGGCAGGGAAAAGAAAGAGACAAAGCCATTTTGCAAGCAAAGTCTCACAGAGGGTAACTTTGTGTCAGATCCCACAGAGGTCTCTGGAAGCTTTCACACCACATTTCAGAGTCACCCAGTGTAGGAAGGAAGCGCAAGGATCCCATCTCCCATTAAGAAGGAGAAACATGTGAAAAAAGAAGAAGATAGCAGGAGGGGAAGAATGAAGGGGGGGAAATCAGAGGAGGAGATGAACTATGAGAGACAATGGACTCTGAAAACCAAACTGAGGGTTCTAGAGGGGAGGGGGGTGGGAGGATGGGTTAGCCTAGTGATGGGTATTAAAGAGGGCACGTTCTGCATGGAGCACTGGATGTTATGCACAAGCAATGAATCATGGAACACTACATCAAAAACTAATGATGTAATGTATGGTGATTAACATAACAATAACAAAATTTTAAAAAAAGAGAGAGAAACATGTGGAAGGAGCCGAGATGCCCTTCAACAGATGAATGGATAAAGAAGATGTGGTACATATATACAATGGAATATTATTCAGCCATCAGAAAGGATGAATATCCACCATTTGTGTCTACATGGATGGAACTAGAGGGGATTATGCTAAGTGAAATAAGTCAAGCAGAGAAAGACAAAAGAAACAATGGTTTCACTCATATGTGGCACATAAGCGATAGCACAGAGGACCATAGGGGAAGGGAGGGAAATCTGAAGGGGGGGAAATCAGAGAGGGAGATGAACCATGAGAGACTATGGACCCTGGAAAACAAACTGAGGGTTTCAGAGGGGAGGGAAGTGGGGGGAGGGGGTAACAGGGTGATGGGTATTAAGGAGGGCACGTGTTGTGATGAGCACTGGATGTTATATGTAACTAATGAATCACAACACTACATCAAAAACTAATGGTGTACTATACAGTGGCTAACTGAGCATAATAAAAAAAAGAAAGAGAAATGTGGAAAAAAATCATTGTATTTAAATGGAAAGGAACTAAATATTAAAGGATAAAAATTGCCACATCATTTCAACATTGCATCTTCATATATCCCCAGAATTGACCAAAATCACATGTATTTCCTTTTTTGATATCCTATATATTTGTCCATTAAGCTATAAAAAATTTATATGTAAGAATATATTAAAATTAGCTAATACAGCCTACATTATTCTTATTTTTTTAATAGCCACAGATTGTTTTTTAATTTATCCACATATTAGTACTTATTTCCCTGCTCCTTCTTAATGTTCTGAGAGTATTCTATAAACCTTGGTAGTTTAACAAATAGGTTTACCTCTGTGATTATCCATCCATGTATTTCACCAAATATCCTTATTTGATTCCAATTTGTACTTTCATCAACAACAAAAAAATCAATTTTTCAATTCATGGTTTTTAATATTCTTGGAAGACTCTAAGAGTTGAATAAAAAGGAAGCATTCTAGCATATATTCTATATGATGTGAACATGATTTTCCAAAATATCTGTTAAAATAAATCCAAGGAATCCTATTTAAAACTCAGAAATCATTTTCTAGGCAGTGTCTCAAAAAAGGAGAAATAAGCTCAAGAGTTATACCACATAGCATACAGTTTCTTCAAGAGTAGCTTTTTAATTAGTGTCACTTCCCAGCTGCTGGTTTTCAGAGTCATAAATATGGAAAACCTTGATGTGACATCTGGAAATGACTAACTGGTGATTAAAAATAGTACCTTTTCCCCCAAAGAGCAGAAAACAACTTGGAGACATTTTCCAGCTAGCCCTAACATGTGAATTTAATAGAATATGTGACATTGATGCTTTATACATGAGGGAGAGGTGAAGGCACGACCCATCTTGGCTAATCACTATGCTTACTTATATCAGGTATGAGGAAGCATAACACATGGCCTCATCTTCTCTTAGACCACATGTTGTGATAATTCTTTTTTTTTAAATTTTATTATGTTATGTTAATCACCATACATCAATAGTTTTTGATGTAGTGTTCCATGATTGTTTGTATATAACATCCAGTGCTCCATTCAGTACGTGCCCTCTTTAATACCCATCACCAGGCTAACACATCCCCCCACCCTGTTGTGATAATTCTTATATTAGATATAGGGACATGGTATAAGTGGTTAAGAATATGGTTTCTGGAGTCAGATTACATGAGTTTGATTCCTGGCTCCAGTTCTTCTAATTAGTGTGACTTTGGACAAGTTACTTAGCCATCTGTGCCCTTCCATCCTCAGTTGTGCTCCTAATAGTACCTCTGCTGGTTTTATAATGAGGCATAGATGAGCCAATACATGTAAAGTGCTTGTAACATTTAAGTCCAATAGTTTAAAATTATGCATAACTATAACTTAGCTATGTTACAAAAACTCACTGAAATAAAATTAACAGTGCTAAGGATGCCATAATCCTCCCTCTGTATTCATTTTAGATACTCATAAAGCAGAGGTTCTCAAAGTATGGAACCTCGGCCACCCGCATCCATATTACCTGAGAAACTAAAAATTTCACCTCACACCTGCTAAATCACAAGCTCTCGAGTTAATGCCCAGACGTCTGTGTTTTAACAAGTCCTCCAGGTGACTGTAAGACACAGTAAAGTATAAGCACCATTGTACAGCATATTCTTGCCTACAGAATATTCTTCAAGCTAAAATGACTTTTAGCAACTGATATACAGAAATAATAAAAAATATCTGTGGTGATCTAGGATGAGAAGAAAAAAAAACCCTTCCATATAACAAAAACAAAAGTTGAAACAGATTCTTGGCAAGGTTTTACTTGCAAAAAGAAATTAAGAAGTTTAGAAAAGATACATATACCTCAGGCCCCAGGCACGGTTATTTTGAAGTTCAATAATAAGACAATAAAAATGAGATTCATTCCAGGGTACCCGGGTGGCTCAGTTAAGTATCTGACTCTTGATTTCAGCTCAGGTCATGATCTCAGGGTCCTCAGATTGGGCCCCACGTTGGGCACCATGCTGGGTATGGAGCCTACTTGAGATTCTCTATCCCTTTCCTTCTGCCCCTCCCCCCTCTCTGTTTGCACTCTCACTCTCCCTTTAAAAAAAAAAAGAAAGAGAGATTCATTCCTTAAACATTGCTTGAACTACTTCAAAATGTCTTATGCAAAGCACTGAGTACAAATCTGTAAGTTGTATACATTTAATAAATGATATTTGCTATTACTATTTACTAGCACAGTTCTATTCACAGAGTCATGAGAAATACTCAACCTTAGAATCACAGAGTCCAATAGAAATAATCTAGAAATTTTGTCTAAATTTGGTCTATTCTAATCTGTATCTGTTCAGAACCAAATCCAAACTATCTAAATTTTAATTTAAATAATATATTTTAATTCCATTTAATTATGAAAAATATAATCATTTACATCCATTACATTCTTTATTAATATTCAATTTGTAGTCCATCTTAGTTCATTCTAAAAAAGCCAATCTATATGTTTCTTACCACAATGCATTCTTAAGCTTCTAGTACTGTATTATATAGGTATGAGGCTGTATGAAACTTCACTAACATTTAACTAAATTTTTAATTTTAAATAAAATGTAAAGATACCATTCCAGTAAACTGAATATACAGTAAGCCTAAAACAAGTTTCAAAAGCAGAAAAAGGTGGATATAAATCAAATCAGAAAGAGATTACTAATCTACAAAATTATCTCAACCTTCATCTTGACAATGCTAGAGTTAAACCAGCAGCATTTGCTGTGAAATCTTAAATAGTATTTCCAAAAGCACTATACATGCTGCAAAATCAGTAATTCCTATTAAGCTATAAAAATAACCAGTATTTGTTGTTTGGGCTAACCACTTCAAAACAACATAGCACAAAACTATTCCAAAAAAAGAAGAGGAAAGAAAGCTTCCAAATTCACACTATGAGGCCAGCCTTATCCTGATACCCAAATCAGATTAAGACATTACAAAAAAGAGAACTATATGCCAAAATCTCTAATGAACATAAATGTAAAAATCCTCAACAAAATATTAGAAAACTGAATTCACCACAATCGAGTGGGATTTTTTCCAGGGATGCAGGGTTTTATCATGCTGATTGATTTGTGAATATTGAACATCACTCAACAAGGAAAGGATAAAAGCCATATGATCATTTCAATAGATGCAGAGAAAGCATTTGCCAAAACATCAATTCATGATAAAAACCCTCAACAAAATAGATTTAGAGAGAACATACCTCAATATAATAAAAGATCATATATGGAAAACCCCACAGCTAACATCATACTCAATGGTGAAAACACTGAAAGCTTTCCCCCAAAGGTCAGAAACAAGACAAGAATGTCCACTTTCACCACTTGTATTCAACATGGTACTGGAAGTCCTAGACACAGCGATCAGAAAACAAAAAGAAATAAAATGCATCCAAATCAGTAAGAAGAAGTTAAACTGTCGCTCTTTGCAGATGACATGATATTCAATATAGAAAACCAAAAAAACTCCACCAAAAAACTACTAGAACTGAATAAATGAATTCAGTAAAGTGACAGGACATGAAATAAATATACAGAAACCCAATGCCTTTCTGTACACTAATAATGAAGCATCAGAAAGAGAAATTAAAAATATAATCTCATTTACAAATGCACCAAAAATAATAAAATACCCGGAATTAAACTTAACCAAGGAGCTAAAAGACCTGTCCTCTGCAAACTATAAAACACTGATGGAAAAAAATTAAAGATCACACTAACAAATAGAAAGATATCTCATGTTCACATATAGGGAGGACAAATATTAAAATGTCCATACTACCCAAAGAAATCTACAGATTTAATGCAATCTATATCAAAATACCAACAGGATTTTTCACAGAATTAGAACAATTGTAAAATTTGTCTGGAACCACAAGAGACCCCAAATAGCCAAAACGATCTTGCAAAAGAAAGACAAAGCTGGAGGCATCACAATCCAAATTTCAAGTTATACTAGAAAGCTGTAGTAATCAAAACAGTATGGAATTGGTACAAAAATAGACATATAGAACAATGAAATAGAATAGAGACTCCAGAAATAAACCATGATTATATGGTCAATTAATCTTCAACAAAGGAGGCAAAAATATGCAATGGGGAAAAGACAGTCTCTTCAACAAATAGCAATGGGGAAACTGGACAGCTACATGCAAAAAGAATGAAACTGGACCATGTTTTTACATCATATACAAAAATAAACTCAACATGAATTAAGGACCTAAACATAAGATCTGAAACCATAAAAATCCTAGAAGAGCGCACAGGCAGTAATTTCTCTGACATTGGCCATAGAAACATTTATTCTAGATATGTCTCCTGAGATAAGGGGAACAAAAGCAAAAATAAACTGTTGGGACTACATCAAAATTGAAAACTTCTGCACAGCAAAGGAAACAACCAATAAAACCAAGACAACCTACTGAGTGGGAGAAGATATTTGCAAATGACATACCCAATAAATGGTTAATATGCAAAATATGTAAAGAACTTCTACAACGCAATATCAAAAAACCTGAAATAATCCAATTAAGAAATGGGCAGAAGACATAACAGACATTTCTCCAAAGAAGACATACAGATGGCCACCAGACACATGAAAAAGATGTTCAACATCACTCATCAACAGGGAAATGCAAACCAAAACCACAATGAGATATCACCACATACCTGTTAGAATGGCTAGTATTAAAAAGACAAGAAAAAACAAGTGTTGGCAAGGATATGGAGAAAAAGGAATCCTCATGCACTGTTGGTGGGAATGCAAACTGGTTCAGTCACAGGGGAAAACAGTATGGAGGTTCCTCAAAAAATTAAAAATAGAACTACCATATGATCTAGTAACTCCACTATTGGGTATTTACCCAAAGAAAATGAAAACACTAATTCAAAGAAATACATGCACCCCTATGTTTATTGTAGCATTATATACAATAGCCAAAATATGGAAGCAACCCAAGCACCCATCAACTGATAAATGGATAAAGATGTGGTATATATATACAATGGAATATTACTCAGCCATAAGAATGGAATCTTGCCATTTGCAATAACATGGATGATCTGGAGCGTATAATAATAAGTGAATAAGTCAGAGAAAGACAAATGTCATATGATTTCACTGATCTGTGGAATTTAAGAAACAAATGAACAAAAAGAGACAACTCTCCCCCAACAAAAAGACTCTTAACTATGGAGAATAAACTGATTGTTACCAGAGGGGAAGTGGTTGGGAGAATGAGTGAAACAGGTGAAGGGGATTAAAGAGTACATAAACAGTACACTTATCATGATGAGCACTGAGTAATGTATAGAATTGTTGAATCACTATATTGTACACCTGAAGCTAATGTAACACTATGTTAAATATACTGGAATTAAAACTAAAAAAATTTACGTGAGACAGGTTAAAATAAAAATAATAAACCATTGGTGGTGGCGTTAGTAGTGATATTTCTTCACATTCAGTGTTGATTACTTTTATAACAACATGTATTATTATGTATTATTTTTACTAAGATTATAAAACTACTGAAAAATCAAAGTAATAGCATGAATATTGTGGAGAACATATTTATTCATATAAACATGTAGGACACAGGGAGACCAGTGAGGGAGCTATTGCAGTGTTCTAGAAAACAGATGATAGATATTCTTACCTAGGTGAGCAACACTGGTCATAGAAAGTGGATTCCTACAGGGGTAGAAGTGATTTGACTTCATAATTGGATGTGAATGATGAAGAGAAGGAATCAAGATCTCTGTGGAAGAATCTTTCAGGAAAAAGTGAAAACAAAATAGAAGAGGTATTCAAAAAGAAGTCAATAAAAGGAGGGATGGGGTGGCTGGGTGATAGATTTTGGGGGAGGGTGTGTGCTACGGTGAGTGCTGTGAATTGTGTAAGACTGTTGAATTACAGACCTGTACCTCTGAAACAAATAATACATTATATGTTAAAAAAAAAAAAAAGAAGAAGAAGAAGAAGATAACAGGAAGGGAAAAATGAAGGGGTGGAATCGGAGGGGGAGATGAACCATGAGAGACTATGGACTCTGAGAAAGAAACTGAGGGTTTTAGAGGGGAGGGGGGTGGGGGGATGGGTTAGCCTGGTAATGGGTATTAAAGAGGGCACATATTGAATGGAGCACTGGGTGTTATACACAAACAATGAATCATGGAACACTACATCAAAAACTAATGATGTAATGTATGGTGATTAACATAATAAAATTTTTAAAAATGTCATTAAGAAAAAAAGAAGTCAATAAGAGGAGACTTGTAGAGATATTCTAAACTTTGTGAGAAGGAAATCATTGACTTTTGAAAGAGTGTTGTCAAAAATGGTGAAAATAGAAGTTGGATTGTAGTCAAGTGTTGATGGAATAGGTTTTACTTGGAGACTTGGACTCAATTTTGATAAAACTGTGTAGTTAAGTGAAGAGATTAGATAATAGCTTGTGGTGAAATCAGGGTAAAGACAGGTTTTGATCTTGGATGAGAAAAGGTTAAGCTTTTATAAAAGGTAAGGAAGTCCAAACTGCAAGAGAGAAAACAAGAAACTGATTAAACAATTTTCCGGAAAAGGCAGGAGGATATGGGTTCAAGGACAGAGAATGTTTCAATGGCCTTGAAAACCACCCTCTCCCTAGAGAAAGAAAATAAAATACTTAAGGAAGTCATGCATACATTTTGAGGCTGAAGTGGTGGATATTGAAGGGGTTCTGCCCGGGAGCCTTTACTTTCACACTGAAGTGGGTTTCAAGATCATTAATTGAGAATGATCATGTGGGATGAGGTTGGAATTTGAGGTGAGTTGTACATCTGTACACAAAGTGATATGGAAAATATAGGTAATTAGGACTGAAAAAAAAATATTTCCCAGTAGTACTAAGATCTCACCTGAAATGAGGGAATTGGGATTTTTAATAAATTCAGCTAGAATCACTCCATGAGATTGGTATAACCTACAAGTGGCTAGGAAGTTGGAAAAGAATGATGACCCCCTCCCTTTGGCCAGGAGGTCTGGGCCTCCAACTTCGAGGGAAGGGAGAAGTACTGCCTTTTATGTAAGGTCACTATTTAAATACTTCTGGACATTTTTATTACTAATTGTTAGTGCTTTTTCTTATTATTTGTTAGTGCTTGAAGAATAAACTATACTGAAAAAACAAGGTAGTATGTCAGTAATGAAAATGTCTTTGCTCCGTAGGTAATGTTTTCAGATGTATCACTTAAAAAAGCACAGACTCAAATCTCAGTCATTCACTGCACTTAGAGAGAAATGCTGTTTTGGAGATACGCGAGGATCACTTTTAAGCACACGGATCATAAATATATTGATCCCAAGCATTATACAAAAATGATAATTCCTTAGTCTAGTATCAAAACAAAACAAAACAAAATCAAAAGAAGTTTCACATTGTCGCTACAGACTCAGCATGCCAAATTTAAAATCATGAGTTAGAGGCAATTTTCCTTATCCCAGAAGAGGAATACACAGGATCTGTGTTTCTTTCCTTTGGTTGTCAAATTATAAATCTCATTTCAATGCATTGATTAGCACCTCTGGGGGAGTGTCAGATAGAACATAAGGCAGAAGGACATAAAAATCAGTCACTCCTGTTAAAAAATGCCTAAAGTTGGATGTGAGTAAGAAGTGGAATTCAGGTGCTTAACATGTTTAATAATAGTGTAGGAATTTCTTTCTCTGGGCTAAAAAAAGAAGGACATGTTCAGTGTATTCTGCTCTGGAATCTAAACTACTTTTCTCCAAAACTGCTCATCTCCTTCCTGAGTCAGCTTGCCTCTGAATCTGGCAGGAAGAGGAATAGAAGTTGCACTGACAGGTTATCTAGAGACTTTAAGAAAAAGTTTGTTTTGTTTTGCAATCCCCTACCCCAAGCTGACTGTGCTATTATGTCTCTTTCATGCTGTTGTTAGAAATACTAGGGCATTAATGTTCCACGGAAATCTGGAATCCACATATCACAAATCAAGATTTTGCCCTTGTGCTTTTATTCACTGTTTTATTTTTTATTTTTTTAAAGATTTTATTCATTTATTTGAGAGCGAGCATGAGTAGGGGGAGGGGCAGAGGGAGAAGCAGACTCCCCGCTGAGCAGGGAGCCTGATGCCGCTTGATACCAGGACCCTGAGAGCATGACCTAAGCCAAAGGCAGATGCTTAACCAACTGAGCCACCCAGGCACCACCCACTGTTTTTATTTTTATGTTTCTATTCATTCATGAAGCACTTCAGTGTTCCCAGAAAGCCAGGGTAGACCAAAGGAATCACTATGAATGGCTTTATTATAAAAGGCATATAGAAAGACAGCAGAGAGGAAAGAAGCTTCATATATGAAAGATAAATATTTTAAAGAATATGCCAAGAATAGTTTAAAGTCTTACGGCAAATGGTGCAAATACCATACTGCTATAGGGGAGGAGGGAGAAGGAAGACACAAAGAGATCAAGAAAGGAGAGATCATTCGCAATCTCAAAGTCATATTTACCTTATAACAAAAGAAAATATACATGGAAGAATATATAAAAAGGCAGATGAGGAAACAATGATTACAACAGAAACATTAAAATAACCACGAAATTGAAATGTGCTTGAGAGGTGCAGATATTTTACTGAAATGGGATTCTATGAAAACCACCAAGAATACTCTGTAGTCCTGTACCAAGTGGTACACATACCATACTGGTATAGATTGCATGTATTAAGAAACATAGAAATAAATGCCTCCATTAAAATGCTGACAATACTTTGTGCAGTAATTCATCTATTGGCTTTTATTTTATTTATGTGACATAGAAATGCTTGTCCTCTGAGGTACTGATCACTCTTGAATATTGCCAGATTTCAAAGTGCTGTATGAAGCCACCAATTGGAGAAATTGCCTGTCCCCAGATTTACTACAAAATCAGTGCTGTGAGCTCTAAATTTTGTCTCAATGAAGCTATACAAGAGTTATGCCGAAATTAGGTGTACAGAATTCCATTCTCAGCATTGTGAAGGACTCTTTATACTAAGCCCTCCAATATTTTTTAAATGCTGCATGAAATAGTTCTAAAATGCCTCTTAAATGGATAAACCTGACAAGAAATTAAGAAAATATGCTACGCTAAAAACAGGAATTCAGGAAGGTAAGCAAGCAATGAGGAAATGTATTAGTCCAATGGATTAGGACAAGCTCACACAACTTTGGGGACTAAATTCCTATACTTCCCATGTTTTTCAAATACGCAAGCTGAGCATTTTTATTTATAACGGAATTCAGTTGAAATTACAATTTCACTCCAGCAGAAACAAATACAAATGCAGTCTGAAGGAACAACTTCAAGTCAATCCTTTAAGAATTCTTCTAATACGGGGTGCCTGGGTGGCTCAGTTGGTTAAGCGACTGCCTTCGGCTCAGGTCATGATCCTGGAGTCCCTGGATTGAGTCCCACATCGGGCTCCCTGCTCGGCAGGGAGCCTGCTTCTGCCTCTGACCCTCCCCCCTCTCATGTGCTCTCTCTCATTCTGTCTCAAATAAATAAATAAAATCTTTAAAAAAAAATTCTTCTAATAGAGTTCCACGAATAAGCTCACAAACCAAAATGACAACACACAAAAGATCTAAGACAAGCAAAGATGCAGAAAGGAATGAAGATTAAAGAGAAAGAACATGTTAACAAAATCTTTTTTTAATTAGGGTTTAAACAGTAGTAAGATAAAAATAATATACTGGGAAAATAATCAAGCAGCATGCAATCTGAGGAAGTGACAATTAGGACAAAGTATTCTAAGATCTTTATTCTTCACATTCTTCAGTACTAGTGTAAGACACCAATAAGCTATATATTTTATAAATTAGTTTCACAGAGAACTATCATACTGCCCCAAATTAATCTAACCATTCAATGTAACCCTAATCAAAATCCTAGCAGGCTTTGCTTTTAGAAATTGACAAGCTGATTTTAAAATTGACGTGTAAATGCAAATGGTCTAGAATAGCCAAAACAACTTTGAAAAACAAAAAGTTGGAGAACTATCACTACCTATTTTTAAAGGCTTGCAAAATTATAGTAATCATCACCATATGGTACTGGCATAAAGACAAACAGATCAATGATACAAAGGAGTCTAGAAATAGAACCACACATGCATGATAAATTAATTTCCAACAAAGTTGTCAAAAAATTAAATGGAGAAAGAATATTTTAGCAAGTGATGCTTCAATAATTGTGTAGACATGCAAAAACAAAAATGAAGCCTCTCTTGCCTCACACCAAAAAATAAAAATAAAAACTCTGAAATGGATTGTAGACCTAAATGTAAGAAATAAAATTATAATTTTTTTATAAGATAGGAGAAATTTGAATGATTTTGACCAATATTTCTTATATATGATACAAAAAGTACAAGTCCTAAGAGAAAACACTAATAAATCGGAGTTTCATTGAAATTGAAAGATTTTGCTCTTCAAGAGATACTGTTAAGAAAATTAAAAATTAAGTCACCTCCTGGGAGAAAGTAGCTGTAAAACAAAAATCTGACAAAGCTCTTACATCAAGAATAAAGAACCTTGGGTGCCTGGGTGGCTCAGTCAGTTAAATGTCTGCCTTCAGCTCAGGTCATGATCCCAGGGTCCTAGGATCGAGCCCCACAATGGGCTTCCTGCTCAGCAGGAGCCTGCTTCTCCCTCTCCTCCCTGTTTATGCTCTCTCTCGTTATCTCTGTCACTACCTGTCTCTCTCTCAAATAAATAAATAAAATCTTTAAAAAAATCATAAGGAAGAAATACTTTTATAGTACTATAAAAAAAAAACAAAATCCATGTATAAGGAGACCCATGTGTCCAAACCTGTGTTGCTCAAGGGTCAACTGTAATGGTATCTCTTCACTGTTAGAGTGTCATTTGAAAAATGCAATTAACAATATGTATTTTCTAATTGCTTCCAAATTTGGTAAAACATAACTGTAATTACAATACTCTGACATGGAGTAAGATTTTGAATGACCTTATAAATTGGAACAGAAAATTCATTTAATAATAGAGCTAAGTAGATCTTGCAGTTCCACCTCTGATTCACTAAACCAGGTGGTATTTGAGTTGTTTTGTTCAGGAAACACTATTAGAAAAAATGCTATTTTCATCTCCTTGCTAAATATTTCCTTTCCAAGAGATTAGGAAGGAAAGACGGTTATGTACTGAATGTTTGTGTTCTCCCCAAATTCCTATTTTGGAGTCTTAATCCCCAATATGGTGGTATTTGGAGGTGGGGCCATTGGTAGCTAATTAGGTTGAGATGAGGTCATGAGGGTGGGGCCCCCATGATGGGGTTAGTGTCCTTCTGTAAAGAGGAAGAAAGACCAGAACATACACACACACACTCTACCTTATGAGGATATAATGAAAATGCGGCAATAGTCAAACCAGAAGGAGGGCTATCATCAGAAACTGAACCCTGCTGGACCTTGATCTTGGACTTCTCATCCGCCAGAATTATAAGAAAATAAATTTGTGTTGTATAAACTACCCCATCTATGTTATTTTGCTATGGCTGCCCAGGATGACTAATACAGATGAGAAAAGGGAACTTTAGAGAAATTCATATTGTAAACATGGTTTAGACAACTGCATTTACAATTATGCCCAAGTTCGTCTCTTAATAAAATGTATTCATTTCTCACTGTGTTTTCCTCATCATGTCACTCTAATCCCACAATATTCTCCACTTTTGTATTCTAATCCATTGCTTAACATTTTCACCTGAGAATCCTACTGGTACCTCTTTGTGTTCAAATGAGTATAGGAATACCCTATTTTCCTTTTACAGACAGGTCTGTTTTCTAGAACACATGAAAGATGATTATATTGTAGAAAAATGACCAACTTTTCTGTATTTCCACTGCAGTTTTAAGAAGAGTAAATGGAATTACACTGTAACAAGATATGTTTAGGTAGACAAGAATAAAATTCTTAAAGCAACAGATGATAAAGTTTGGAAGGGAAGTATTACCTTTATTTCCAATAAAGAATGGAAATCTCTATAATTAGGATACATGAAGGCTTTCAAATAATTTCATTGAAACATAACTTACAGGGAGAGGAGGACTGAACATGAGTATTTACTAATCCCCAAATAAGATTTTATTTACTTGAGAGACAGAACGAGAGAGAGCATGAAGGCAGAGGAGGGGCAGAGGGAGAGGGAGAAGCAGACTCCCTGCTGAGCATGACCTGAGCAGAAGGCAGATGCTTAACCAACTGAGCCACTGGGACGCCCCTAAAGAGTTAATTTTACAGAAAATCAATCATTCTGTTAGTACTTCGGAAGTGCATTTTTTTTAAACATTTAAGTTTTTTCTCCACTTTTTCTCTTAATAAATAGGAAACCACATGATGATATGTGAAATGTAGACTATGTATGGGCTGCAGAGTAGAAATATTTGCTGCCACATCATTTCTTCTGATTTTTCTCTTACTATACAATTTGGCCAATTCATTCATTAATCACCAATTTATCCACAGCAGCTCTTTTTATAGGCTTTAGTCTTTTTTTTTTTTTAAAGATTTTATTTATTTGACAGAGAGAGACACAGTGAGAGAGAGAACACAAGCAGGGGGAGTGGGAGAGGGAGAAGCAGGCTTCCCGCGGAGCGGGGAGCCCGATGCGGGGCTCCATCCCAGGACCCTGGGACCATGACCTGAGCCGAAGGCAGACGCTTAACGACTGAGCCACCCAGGTGCCCCATAGGCTTTAGTCTTACAGTCAAAAGAATTATTTTTTCTTTTGCATCTTTGGGAACGACAGAATAATAATAGCAATAATAACAGCATCAGCAACTAATATTTGTTTAGGAGTTCTATAATCCAGACACTAAGGACTATTTCATTTTATTATTACAATGGTTCCACTATCTAAGTTTATATGGCTAGTATGTGGAGGAGAAGGCATTTGTATTCAGGGCTATTTTACTCAGGGCCAGCATGTCTAGCCACTTTGCTCAGTTGCTTCCCAATGACATCATGAGTAAACATCCCCAGTTGCAGCATAAAAGCACCACAGTCTGTGGTTTAGCAAAACCAGAAAATATACCACCTGATACTGGATACAGAATAAAGATATGACACACAAACATCTGAAAATACAGACAAACCTTTCCAGCAGCAATAGATACCTCCTACATCAGTTTAAATTTATGGATATTAGGACCAGGTCCATTTCAGACTCAAATTTAAATTGACTCCATTATTTAATAGATAAAAGAACCCATCTGGAATTCTTCAAGAACTAAAATTCTGGAAGATAACCCTATTATCATTTTACTTTCCATAAGAAGCATAAATTAGACATATAATGCAATTGTCTTCTTAATTGACATTAAACCTAGACATGCAAATATATGTAAATTATAGATACATGCTCATAAGCATGTCCCAGTGCCTACTCAGTTTACCATCCTTTTGAATATGCACACTCCTTTAATTTCTTTTTTGAATCCTTCAAAGACACACAACATTGGAGCATGAAATTTTAAATAAGGCAATTGGATAAACTGCGTTCAACAGATGCACACTTAAGTTATGAAAGTACTGCTCATTAACTAGTTCAACAAACACCTTAATTAGAGCATCTGCAACCACTTAGAATTTTCTCTTCTTAAACTACTTAGAATGACCTGAATATAAATCATTAAATTTTAATTTAAATGGGGAATTTTGGTGAAGATCACCTACAGCATTGTGCAGACACCTTAGCAGGAATTTTCAGCTCATTTGCCTATTAAGGCTCTGGATGAAAGAGAAAGAAATGTACTTGTCAGTGGTTCAGATAGGAGGGACTAAGGGCCAGAATTCATCAGGACTTTTCACATCTGTAATGAAATCTGGCAAGTTCTGTTATTCATCAGAACTTCTATTTTAGGTGAACCTGTATCTTTGAACAGGTAAGACCTTTAATGGGAACCCCATTAGAAAAAGGGGATTAGAATTAATTTTCCCAAAACCCCACTCCACCCTAAAATATCAGGCTGATAGAGGCCATGAGAAACCCAGATTTAAAATCTCTTTAGGGATGAAGATAATTTTCCATTTTCTCCATAGGAATTCTGTCAAAAATAAAAATGGGAAGGAATCCTCAGTAACCAGAGGTTTACAGAGATAAAAATTCAAAAGTAGTCCAAATAGAATAGTATTTCTCAATCTGTCTTCAATGTTCCACAACTCTATTTTGGCCTGCAACTCTGTAACTAAGTGGATCAAGGTCTGTCCTTATGTTTTATTCATCGTTTTTACGTAACCTGAACTTCATCCTCTGACTTCAATACCCATAAAACTATGTACCTGCTCCAGACCAGATATATACATATATATATATGTATATATACATATATAATTCCCTTCTAAACCAGCCATTTTTTCAGCCCAAGTTCAGAAGCATCACAAGTTTACATCTTCCTTCTCAAGCACCCAGGAATGAGACAGTGTATCTTATGGAGCATGAATGCCATCACATTTGAGGGTATAATAATCCCTAAACTTAGTACACAGCAGTTCTTTCCAATCAACTCGACAAAGTCAATCCATCTACCACTCTAAGATTTCAAGTGGAATGGAATCTATTTAATGCCTCCAAAGACCAGAGTTGGTGAATTTCCCAAACTTGGACTTAAGTCATTAACTCTTAAATTAATCCCAAGGAAATTCCCATGATACACTGATTTGTCAAAATGACAAAATAGTAACAGTAATATTAGTAATAAACTTGGCCTTTTTCTTTTCCCTCCTTAGCTTAGCTCCAAGAGCCAGGTTGTTTTTAGACCTCACAAATGAGAGCCCTCAACATGTTTCATTTTTAACTCATAGGCCTCCCACAAAAAAAGTCTCTGTGTTGTACACAAACATACCTGATGTCATAAGATGATTTAGAGTGGTTTCAAGGCATTCGAGGGGTTCCCTAGAGCTAACTCAGGAATCATCAAAAGGGACAAGAGGGGCGCCTGGGTGGCTCATTCAGTTAAGTGTCCAACTCTTGATTTCAGCTTAGGTCATGGTCTCAGGGTCATGAGATCGAGCTCCACATCTGGCTCCCTCCACACTCAGTGCAGAGTCTGCTTGTCCCTCTCCCTCTGCTCTCCACCCCACCCCCTGCATGCTCTCTCGCTCTCTCAAATAAATAAATCTTTAAAAAAAAAAAAAAAGACAAGAAAATTCAATTGGGGGCTTTTATGTTCCCCCACTCTCTATTAAGCCAGAAGAGCATGGCTCTTCTTAGTTTTGCATATTGAGTTTTAGTTAAAGATTGTAGTTGAAGAAAGCACAAGAAAACTTTGAAACATGGATTAGGTAATAGAGATCCTAGAATTAGGACATATCAAGGGAGTACTTAAATTTGTTCTAAGTTGCCAAGTTAAGTTAGGCTTCAGGTGACAGGCAAATATTATGGAGCATCTCCTCATAATATTTATATCTGAGACAGATATAAAATAGGTTTAATTTAAAACTAATGGTACATCTACTATCTACTTGAATTTCTAAAATACACCTCATGGGTAATAAAAACAAAACAGTAACTATTTTTTAAAGGAGAAACTATGTATGCAACTCACCAATAGGACAGGCTATTAGACCTTTTTTTTTTTTAATATAGTGTGACAATTAATGCCCTATTTAACTTACTACAGTTTTATAGGGAGTATGGAATTCCTGAATTTCTGCTCAAAAAAACAAATAAAAAAAAGCCATGAATAATTCAATCTATCATGCTTTTTCTTCCAAGAAAGGATAAAATGGGTCACTTTCATACTATTTGCTCTATCCTGCAAGAAATCTCTCCAGTATCTTGGAATAAAAATGTGCCTTTTTTTTAAACAATCTAATTCAATTTTTAATGCTTCTGTCCTTAGAAATAACTGATACAGAAGTTACACTGAAGAGGAAATGGTCTTTAAGAAGCATACATTCTAAACTGATCATATCACCACGATACCTGGTGACTAAGGTTATTTTCCAAGCCACATAATTTAAAAAGAGCAAAAGGGAAATTAAAATGAACACATTTCTAGATGAACCAGGCTTATGAATTTAGAACTAAAGGAAAGGGGAAAGGATTATCTCTTTTTCAAATATTCTAGGTTCAAGAGAATTTCTAGTTTAGATATTCCACATTTTTCTATAACTTTTCATAATCCCCCCGATTAAGTCAAGGACTCAGAGAATCCCAAATGATAAAATGTATTATTGTTTGGTTCTCCTGCTTATGTTTGAATTGACTATAGTCATAAAGAACTGTGAGGAGGAAATGGTTTAGGTTACCAAGGGAGTAGGACAGGCTCTCCAACAGGATACAGGGACACTTGGATTTCTGAAAACATTATTTCAGCAATCTGAGTTTTCTCTGAAATTTTTTAATTGTATGTTTTAATTTGAGATAATCCAGAAAGTATAAGAGACATATTCTGAATCAATTAGATGATCTACAGACTACTGAATACCATAATGCCTGGGTTTACATTAGTTTTTATAATTGAGGTAATGCCAAGTAATACTCAATTTTCCCAGGCTGATGAGAAAATAACAAAGGAGATTTAACACATAAAAGATGTATTTCTTCCCACATCCTAAATGAATGTTAATTGACCTCCACAGTAGTTTGAAAAAAGGGAAATAATGGGAGAATTAAGACATTTGTTACGCACAAATTAGAATTGGCATGCTGAACTCAAGACATAATAGGAAGCAGAGATTTAATTTCACTAAGAATCAGGCATCACATCAAACTTATATTATTGCCTTTGTTTTTATAGATTTTGTACTTAATTTCTAAATTTGTTTTGATCAAATTGTTTTTGTTGGATTTATAGAGAATTTTAATTAGTTCTATATTTGTACATATTTTAAAAAGTTAAAACGATAATAATTCCTTGCTATGTCTTCAATAGACCTTAATATTTTTAAATAAGTGAATAAAGTTAACAAAACATTTTTGTTTTTTGAACACTTTTTTCTTGTTTTAGAGAGGTTCGTTCATTAGTCAAGCTTGAAAAACACTATCTTCTCATGCAGAACATAGTATTCTAATGTTTTTCTTATAGCCATGACTATAAGGTGAATTTTCTTCTCTAAACCCATAATGCATAAAAATTAAATAACACTCAGCTATAAGTTAATGTGTGGTTCTTTGTGATGCATCAAAATGGTATAGGAAGCCTTGCCTTGATATTCTGAGATTCTATGCACTTCAGAAGAGCAGCGTATTGTGTGAAATTTATTTTAGTTTATTTAGTTAAAATATTAGTTTATTTAGTTAAAAATATTTGTTGACTTCAGGTGTCACATTTAGGTCTTTAATTCATTTTGAGTTTATTTTTGTGCATGGTGTAAGAAAATGGTCCAGAAAGTACAACATAGGGAATATAGTCAATACCGTAATATGATGACAATTACACTCATGGTGGAGAGCACTGCACAATGTATAAAGTTGTTGAATCACTATGTTGTGCACCTGAAACCAATAGAACATTGTATATCTACTATGCTTAATAAAAATTTTAAAATGTTTATTGAATGCTTACTATATGCTAATCATGGAAATTTAAGAGTAAAAAGATGTAATTGCTCTATTGTCAACAGGACACACATGTAAGCTGAAAATGTATGAGAATCTGTTGATGAATGCTATGATCAGAGTAACTAGAAATCCTATACTCAGGGTATCTAAGATCAGGATAACAACTGGAAGCTCATGTATAAGCGGTCCTATCCAAATGTGATGGATCACCAAAACTTCCTATAAAGGTGACATCTAAATTGATTTATTAAGCATATATATTTCTTAAGCCAGACAAAGGAAGTTTAAATTGAATGCTTGTATTTAAAAGAACTCCTAACAGAGGAAGTAGTTTTCACAGAGGTTTAATATGAAACTATTATATACTTTCTAAATATAAATATGGTTAGTAATTTTCTTATATTCTGAAATACTTTTGACCATTATCACTTCAAATACTGTATCTTAACCTATTTTTTCCATCTGTAGTTTCTACTTGATATTTATTGGTTTTTCTCATTCTATCATCTATATCTCATAACTTCTCTTTCATATTTCCTTTTTTGAGAGAGCACAAGAGTGGGGGGGAAGGGCAGAGGGAGAGGGAGAGAGAGAATCTCAAGCAGACTCCCCATTGAGCTTAGAGCCCATGGGGCTTGATCTTACAACCCTGAGATCATGACCTGAGCCAAAATCGAGTCAGATGCTTAGTTCACTAAGTCACCCAGGGGCCCCCTCTTTCATATTTCCCATCATTCTATAGGTTTATGTGACATATGTAATTGGCTTAGATTTACACCCCAATACATTCGTTTTCTCTTTGGCTATATCTAATTTGTTATTCAATCTGCCCAATACGTGGATATTTTTTTCAATATAATTTTTTATTCCTAAGAATAGATTTGGCTCTTTATCAAATAAACTCTATTTTCAAAACATATTCTTTATTTACGGTTTTCATGAGTAGTTATTTTAATAACTTTAAATATAATTACCACCTCTGCAAGACTGATCTATCATCTTCAAATCTTGTGGGAGGGGAAAATTATTTTATCTGTTTTGTAAGCTCTAACGTTGATTATTTTTCCATATTTGGTTTGTAATTTTTTAATTTAAAATTATTTCAGTGTAAAATGTCTGTTTTTGTGAGTCCTATTATCTTGAGTTGTGACAAATACTCCTACAGGGCAATTTTGTGTTTGCTTTTATTCATATCACTGTGAAAGTCCATAATGTCTATTATATTGAGATCTTAATGTTTCCTTGGAGGTAGGAAAAAATATTGAAGGTTGCCTACAAAGAAATAAGACACATGCAGATATCACATTCTTCTCACATCAGCACTTTATGGTTGGAATACAAGGGAGCAAAATCTGTAAAATTCTGAGGGAAAACTATTTAACATAAAATTTAATGCATGAAAGCAAAATAAAAATATACAAAGACTCAAAGTTTACTACCACTGTCACACTTCTGAAGAATGTCCTTGAATCCCATAAAAATACATAAAGAAAAAAATATGTAGGCTAAAAAAAAAGACATGAAACCAGGAATTCTCATTAAAAATATAGATATATTATCAGACTAAGAATTTTGCAGTTCTAGAAAACTATGTCCAAATTAGAACCGAAATTTGATGGGCTCCAAAAAAGTCTTCAAACAAAAGGATTGGCCATAGTTGAAATAATAGTTATTATTGGTAAAGTGAGGGATGGTATTATTGATATGGAAAAGAAGTATATATATTTCCTGTCAACAAGAGAAAGAGCCAGTAAGAAATGCCAAGGAAGAGAATTGAAGGAAGGGCAAAGCTGAAGAGAAGGAAAACATTTACAAATTACCAGAGAGACCTAAGCTAGAGAAGATGATGGCCTGAACTAAGAAAGTGGAATATATACCATAGGTATGCAGAGAAAATTTGAGAAATATTCAGGGGACAATGTCAACAAATCCTATTGACTGACTAAATGCAAGAAAGATGAAGGAGTGACAGAGAAGGAGTTAAGGATGGTCCAGGTTTCCATTTTAAACAGCTAGAGATGATGGGTGCCTGGGTGGCTCAGTCAGATAGGTTAAGCATCTGCCTTCCCCTCAGGTCATTATCCTGGGGTTCCCAGTATGGAGCCCTACACTGGGCTCTCTGCTCGGGGGGAGCCTGCTTCTCTCTCTCCCTCTGCTCCTACCCGCTCTGCTCATGCGCTCTCTCAAATAAATAAAATCTTTTTCAAAAAATAAAAAATAATAAAGACCTAGAGATGAAAGTTTCATTTGTTGAGATCAAAAATATAAAAAGAGGAACATATTTGAAGGAGAAAATATAAAGCTGGGATTTGTTGGAATACTAATGATCATTGAAGCTACTTGGCAGCCATGGTAAACATGTTTTATTGCCCCTATCATTCATTGCTTAAATCAAAAATAACACTCCACAAAGTACACCTGGGGAGTGGGGAGTAGAAAAGTCACATGCATCTGAGATTTTACAATGAGTGATCAATGCTCTGTATTTTAGTCCAAAGAGGAGAATAAGTTGGTGTATATGTTAGTATTTCTTCTCTATAATGAGAATTTTTTAAAAGTCTACTACCTCTTTTGTCATGGCTACCAGAAGAACTAAATTTAACGTTCACATGTAACATCTTTATCATTTTAATCCTGCTTCTATTGGAGAGCCTGTTTTTATACATAAATTTCAAAAACCCAATGGCACTTTTTGTAAGAAATTGGGTATATGTACAAAGCTTAACCTGAGGTCAGGAAGCACTGATTTGAATCCTGGCTTGGCCACTTGCTGGCTGTGAAATTTAAAGAAATTAAGTTGAGCTCTCTGAATGCAAGTTTCCTAATACCATACAATATAAGGCAGCAACCATAGTATTTCTGGCCTAACTTGAATTAACCCCAAACTCAACTTTTGTTCTTAAATCAGTACCAGGGAGGCTAGGGACTACAGTTTTGTTTATTGATGGATCTTTTGTCTTTACTGAGGTAGGGTCTGATACATTTATTTATTCATTTGTAAATCACTGTACACTGCCCTCCTATACCTCTCTACCTGTATCATAAGTGTATTTTTATTAAAATTAAATTTGTTCTTTAATGGACTTCAGCTTTGAAGCTAAATGATTTTAAATGAACCATGCCAAATTATGCATCATCGTGTTCTTCTTATAGCTTCACTTTCAGAATGAGCTTTGGAAAGCTTATGTGAGAGCAATCTAATATTTTGGACTTAACTTGTCAGTGTTTAATATCCATGTTATATAGTGTAACATAATAAAGTAGTAAGATTAATTTCTTGTTTGGCTTGCTTAGTGTCTTTAAATTTAATTCAAAAAAGAACATTGAGGACATTTAGAACAATTGAATAAGTGCTAGAAAGTATGTAAGAGTTTATGGTGAATATACTGTATAACATATGAGATTTATGTATGTGTGTGCATGTAGTATTTATAAAGTGCCAGTACTTAATAGAAGTTGATATTTACATGATTTAAGAGCGCACACACACACACACACAGTATGTGTATATATATAAATATACATAAATAAAATCCTCACAACAATCCTGTTCAGTTTATCATAAGTAAAATTAGGAAACAGAAGTTCCAAGAGTCCAATTTTGCAACAAATACATGGAGAAACCAGGATCTAACCCCAGGCATTGTATTTTCAATTCTCATGCCATTTGTAATATAATTTATAAACTGCTTTTAACTCATGTTATTCTTAACTATAAATTTTGTATTATTTTAATTTTAAGACTAAGAGACTATGATTCAAATAAGCTAAACTATCAGCAAAGGTCACACATTTACTTCACAAGTAGTAGAAGCCAGACAGAAGTTTAGACTTGCCAAATTTAGTTAAGAGCTTACTTTCCCTGAGAAAAATACAAAAGGTATTTTTTGCAATTGTTCTGAAACAAAGATACCTTCTTTATATGACTATCCTCAAGTAGTTTAGGAGATTGAATAAATCAGTTGACATTCATATTCAATAATGCCCCAGGATAGTTAGGTCTTTCAATTCTACATTGCCAACAAATTGGCCATTTTTATTGCGGCTTCACTTTAGTTTTATGAGCTGAGTTAAGACAGTCAGAAATCTTACAAAATATGCGTGGAATAGAAATCTCTGAACACAAACAAAAATCAAAACAAAAACAGAAAACAAAAAAAAAATCAAAACACAAAAAAGAAATTAGCACAAACACTAAACAAAAAAAAGATCTCTATTTTTCTTATTTTATTATAGACCTTTGTACCTTATTGTGGATTTATTACCACATTACAGCCTTTTAAAAGCCAGTAAGACATAATTTACTGCTTAGGTTGCTGGTTATATGCAAATTTAAATCCAGGCACTTACACATAAATTTTTTCTTAAAGTTTGCCTGATGCTTTTTTACAGAAGCAGCAAACAACCCACGAAAGCTATTCCTGACTCTTCAGGTCTGTTTTTAATCACCTATATTTTTAAGTACTGAACTGCCTTTCCCCAAAGCATTTTAGCTACCTTCTAAACATAATCATCTTTAATACAGGATAAACACCATCTATTTCTCTCATTCTCAGGAACTAAATTTATTGGGTCAGGAGGTCTTATGCCCTTGTGTATAATATGGGAAATTTTATTCTAAAATTCAGCAGTAAAAGAAATGGAACAAATCTATTTCCATCCCCCTCTCCCTAATCTTCTCTTCCTAATGAATGTCTCTCAGCCATGCAAACCAAGGTAGACTTATAGGCTATGTGTTTGCAATGATTAGGATATCCATATACACTTCCAACATCCAGTCAACCAACAGAACAACTATTAAGCTGGATAAAATTAAAATTCACTTTAGCAAGTTATGTAGTATGAAAGAGCAAATGATCCAGAGCCAGAAAACTAGAATTCTCGCTCTGGCTTTGTATCTCCATTCCTATGTTCTAAACCCACTACCCCTTCTCTTTTCTATTAACAGACTAAGAGGTCCATTCTTTTTAGTTGAAGACTGTCTCTTCCATTGTACTGGTTGTTGAAACATGTTATTTCTTCTGCCTAATCCTGCTCACTGCTAAATTTGGTGTAAAATAAAGTGGGCTTACAAGCACAATGCCTGATTATAGTTATGTTTTATTTGGCTTCCTTTATAAAGCAATTGTTTTTCTTTTAATTTCTTTAGGGTTTTTGTCATTCAAAAAGCGGCTAAACTTGGAGTTTTTTATGGCATATTCCATTACAGCTTATTTTATGAAACATGGTTATGAGTTGGAAGATATCCTTTAAAAACTAAATAGGATGTAATTGATGTTTTTACCTATAGACCAGAGTGAAACTGAGAAGGGTCAAAAAGTGGAATCAGGAATTTATGTTATAATGAATAGAAAAAACATCAACACATCCTTTTCAAGACATCCTCACAAATACAGGACTGAGTCTATAAATCTATTCTTTTTTTTAAGACAAAGGTAAATGACAGTTCAAATGTTGAGTGGAAATTGAGACAACCTTGACCAGACTCTCCTGGACAAACATACTTAGTTGATTTAAAACATAGGGTGATTTTGTCACAGATCCCTGCAGTAAACAGATTTCTCTTCATAAGGTCATTAAAAGACCTTCCTGTTTCTTGAAGGTAGCACTTTCTTTTCCATTGAGGATACTGAAGGGTCTTATAGAAACTGTCAATACAGGGGCACCTGGGTGGCTCAGTCAGTTAAGCATCTGCCTTTGGCTCAGGTCAAGATCCCAAGGTCCTGGGATTGAGTCCCACATCGGGCTCCTTGCTCAGCGGGGAGCCTCCTTAGGCCTCTGCCTCTCCTGCTCCCCCTGCTTGTGCTCTCTGTCAAATAAATAAATAAAATCTTAAAAAAAAACAAAAAACAAAAAAACAACTGTCAATATGGAGAAATAGCTTTGAGACATGCCAGCTCATCTTTCCACAAAGAACCCTATTCTGTTAAGTGGAGGGATAATGGATGATAATCAAGGCAGATTAGGTACAGAGATAACAATACAGTGCCTTGAAGAGCCTTGTCTGGGCCTTTGCCAAGTCTATGGGAACAAGTCACTGATTCCAATGTTTGGCCTAAAATTACCGGCTGTTTTTGCTTCAGGGACTGCGTTTTACCTAGACAAGTCAAGGATAAAAAGAACAATTAATGAGTGAATCATATTGTAAGTAATCCAGGCAGGAGAAATGAGGAAGACAAATCTGTTTTTAATTTAGGCCCATAGCCAAAATTCTAACAGAGGAAAGTTCACAAATGTGATTCAAAGATATTAGTAATTAGTTATGACGTTGATAGCTCCACAGGCAAAAAACTCACATGTTCAGAGTGCCTTTCATTATAACCAGCCTTTTTGCAGATTGCCAGAAAATTTTCACATGCTAACTTGAATGAATTGAATGCTTTCGAATGCTTTCAAATAGGGATCAAAATTAAACTGAAACGTGAACAAAATATAAACAACACATTTATGGGTGAAACCTTTTGTTAGCCAAGTAATCATGTAGAAAATTCATAGTAAAATTTAGGGAGTTCTTTTTCTTATTTAAAGCTTGTGAAATAGATTCTTCCCCTCATTTTCTGTTAATATGAAATTTTATGATCATGGCAATAGAATCCAAAATGACTCCTTCTGTGGAAAGAGAAGTACAATACTTAAGGATATGCCAAATCTCCTGCTATAATCAAAACAAAATGGTTATTTGTATAGAATATTCTCCAATCTAAGAGCAGACATGGATAAATCACATGACCTAGGCAAGTACTTGAGAGGAAATTTGCCAAAAAATTAAAAAAAAAAAATACTGGAGAAATGAGCATAGGAGAAGATTTATCCTGATTATTTGGGGCCAGAAATTTAAAAAAATACAGTAATGGTCCAGTCACTCTGACAATTATGACTTGTCCCTGTGTCACATAAGCCCCATACTCTGCAGTTATTCTGAAGATGACATCAAAGAAAGGTACTGTACCATCTCAAAAAGAACTTGCATCACTTTTATTAAAGCTAAGATAGTCCAGTCAAATTTACTGAACAATAATTTTAAAACACAGTTATCTCTTTCAACAAATGGTGCTGGAACAACTGAAATTCCATAAGCAAATAAAATAAAATAAGATAAAAAATAAAATAAAAAAATAAAATAAAACTGACAAACTGAATTTAATCAAAATTTAAAACTTTTGCTCTGTGAAAGTACACATAAAGATGAAAAAACAAGCTACAGACTGAAATATATTTATAAACCACGTCTGACAAAAAGACTAATATCTAAAGTATGTATGAAAATCTCTCAAAACTCAACATTTTTAAAAAGCCAATCTTATTTAAAAATTGGAAAAAGATTTGTACATTTCACTAAAGAGGATACGCAGAAGGCAAATAAGCTCATTAAAAGATGTTGTATATTGCTAACCCATAGGAAAATGCAAATTAAAACCACAGTGAAATATCCCTATAGGCTTATCAGAATAACTAAAATTAAAAATGGTGACAACAACAAATGCTGTCAAAGTTTCAAAGAAACTCACACGTTGTTGGTAGAAATGTGAAATCATACAGCCAGTCTGGAAAACAGTTTGCCATTTCTTATATAATTAAATATTCAGTAACCATATAACCCAGGTAAATGAAAACTTATGTTCACACAAAAACCTATACACCCATGTGCGTAGCAGATTTATATTTAATAGCCAAAAACTAAAAACCTCAAATTCCTTCAACAGATGAATGGTTAAACAAGCTGTAGTACATCCATACCATGGAATACCACTCAGCAGTTACTGATATACTCAACAACGTGAAGAAGTATCTAGGAATTTTGCTGAGTGAAAAAGGCCAATCATAAAAGATTAAATACTGTGTGATTACATTTATATAGTATTTTCAAAAATGACAAAATTTTAGAAATGGAAGAAAGATTAGTGATTGCCATGGCTTAGGGATGGAGTAGGTAAGGAGAGTGATGGCCGTGCTTACTAAGGGGCAACATGCAAGATCCTCATTGTTAAGAACTGAATGTTGATGTTCCTCCCTCAAATTCACATGTTAAAGCCTACTTCTCAATATAATAGTACTATAATAGCACTTGGAGATGAGGCCTTTGGGAGGTAATTAGGTCTGGGTGAGATCATAGTGGTAGAGCCCCTGATGGGATTGGTGCCCTTAGAAGGGGATGAAGAGCCCACAGCTCACACTCTCTCTGCTATGTGAGAACAAAGCAGAAGATAGCCATCTATTAAACAGGAAGCAGGCTCTTACCAGACACAATCTGCAGGCACCTTAATCTTGGACTTTCTTGCCTCCAGAATTTTGAGAAATAAATGTATTTAAGTCAGCCAGTCTCTACTATTTCTGTTTTAGCAGCCTCAACTGACCAAAACACTTAAGGTGTTGAAATTGTTCAGTTCTTGGCTGTGAACCTACATAGGTGATAAAGTTGTATAGAATTTAATATGCATGCACGCACACACACACAAATATAGTAAAACTGGGTAAATCTGAGTAAGACCTGTGGATTGTATCAATGGCAATATCCTGGTGATGTTGTACTATAATTTTCTAAAATGTTATCATTGTGGAAACTGGGCTAAGTGTACAAGGGATCTCTGTATTTTCTTAAAACTGCATATGAGTCTACAATTTTTTCAATAAAAAGTTTAATTACAAAAGTTTAGTGATGATTAAGAATATATACACTGGAGTCAAATTACTGGAGACAATTCCTGATTCTAATTTTTACTGTTACCTTGACCTTCTATATCTTTTTTGATAAAATGGTTGATAACATTACCAACGTCATTAGGCTCTTAGAATTAAATGAGATGATTCACACAAAGAACCTAGCATATTAGAAGGTGCACTAAATAAATATGTTCTATGCTTACTATAATTATTGTCTCATTATTATTTAAAGTATTCTTTGAGGTGGAAAGATAGAGTCTAATCTTGGAATCAAATTTTAGGCCATCTCTATTTGTCAAGTGATTGCAGAAGATCTCTTTTCGGGTGCAACTTTACTGAATATTAAGTCTTATTGATAGAATTCATTTCTGGGGATTTACATTTTTTTCCCTCTGCCTCAAAAATCAGCCTCTATGGAGGTGTTTTGAGAACCTTCATAGAAAACAGTATAGAAAATCAACATCTCTCTACCCCCCACAATACCTTAAAGCCACTAATTATCCCTTCACTTAAACAATCGAACTGTCAGCCCTACTGTTTTCCACAACTACAGAATTTAATAACGAGCATAAGGAACAAAACGTGTTATGTGTTATATACACTTCTGAAATGGACTCACAACAACTATTCTATTTATAATTTATCTTCAAAGCACATTTTTCTATCAGTGTATACTTCTATAAGACTTAATGTCATTTTTCATCAAGTTGATTTCCTAGGAAGTGTCATTTTAAGGTTTCTCAATAAATTGAATTGTGAAAAATAACATTTCTCCTTCATGATTTCATTTCTATGCTATAAATATTCCTGTGAAATATCGTATTTTACAGTCATGGAAAACAATCAAATTTACATATATGATATTCAGTATTTAGTGAGAGAGTACTTTTTAATTAAAAAAAAAAAAAAAAAAAGGCCACAATGTTGCTGTTCAACAAATCTTAAAACTGAAAATGTAAGTGGAAAGTGATAACCACCATTATGGGGACATCAAACACCAGCTAGGTACTGCAACATACCAGCCTCCCTAGAGTATACACTATGGAGGTGTCTGTCTTAAATCTGAGAAATCTTTGTCATTGCCATATCATCATATAAAGGTATTGACATCTTGTGGAAAGAAGTAGGAAAATCTGAAAAATTCAGAATTTATTCAAAAAAGACAGAATTACCAAAAAGACAGTTGTTTCAAAATGAATTCTAAAATCAGAGAAAAAAGGCATCCAAATTGGCAAGGAAGAAGTCAAACTTTCACTATATGTAGACAATTTGATACTCTATGTAGAAAACATGAAAGACTCCACCCAGAAATTGCTAGAACTTATACATGAATTCAGCAAAGTCACAGTATACAAAATCAACATATAGAAATCTGTTGCATTTCTATACACCAATAATGAAGATGAAAGAAAAATCAAGGAATCAATCCCATTTACAATTGCACCAAAACCCATAAGATATCTACAAATAAACCTAACCAAAGAGGTAAAGATCTGTACACTGAAAACTATAGAACACTTATGAAAGAAATTGAAGAGGACACAAAGAAATGGAAAAACAATGCATGCTCATGAATTGGAAGAAAAAAAAATTGTTAAAATGACTATATTGCCCAAAGCAATCTACACATCCAAAGCAATCCCAATCAAAATAACACCAGCATTTTTCACAGAACTAGAACAATCCTAAAGTTTGTGTAGAACCAGAAAAGACCCTGAATACCCAAAGTAATGTTGAAAAAGAAAAGCAAAGCAGGAGGCACCACAATCTCAGACTTCAAGCTCTATTACAAAGCTGTAGTCACCAAGACAGTGTGGTACTGGCACAAAAACAGACACATAGATCAATGGAACAGAATAGAGAGCCCAGAAATGGACCCTCAGCTCTATGGTCAACTAATCTTTGACAAAGCAGGAAAGAATATCCAATGGAAAAGACAATCTCTTCAACAAATGGTGGTGGGAAAGCTGGATAGCCACAGGCAGAAAAATGAAACTGGACCACTGTCTTACACCATACACAAAAATAAATTCAAAATGAATGAAAGACCTAAATATGAGACAGAAGAAAACAGGAAGCAACCTCTTTGACATGGCTGTAGCAATTTCTTACTAGGTACATCTCCAGAGGCAAGGGAAACAAAAGTAAAAATGAGCTATTGGGACTTCATCAAAATAAAAAGATTCTGCACAGCAAAGGAAACAATCTACAACTTAAAGGCAACCTACAGAATGGGAGAAGATATTTGCAAATGACATATCTGATAAAGGGCTAGTGTCCAAAATCTCTAAAGAACTTATCAAACTCAACACCCAGAACAAATAATCCAGTCAAGAAATGGGCAGAAGACATTAACAGACATTTTTCCAAAGACAGACAGATGGCCAACAGACACATGAAAAAGTGCTCAACATCACTCATCATCAGGGAAATACAAATCAAAACTACAATGAGAATCACCTCACACCTGTCAAAAATGGCTAAAATTAACAATACAGGCAACAACAGATTTTGGTAAGTATGTAGAAAAAAGGAAACCCTCTTACACTGTTGGTGGGAATGCAGACTGTTGCAGCCATTCTATATTTTGAGGTTCCTCAAAAAGTTAAAAATAGCATGACCCTGGAGCACTTGGTGGTTGAGTCAGTTGGGCATCTGCCTTCAGATCGGGTCATGATCCCAGGGTCCTGGGATCAAGCCCCGCATCAGGCTTCCTGCTCAGCAGAGAGTCTGCTTCCTCTCCCTCTGCTGCTCCCCCTGTTTGTGCTCTCTCTGTCAAATAAATGAACAAAATCTTAAAATATAAATATAAATACATATATATGTATGTGTGTGTATATACACACACACACACATAACTACACTATGACCCAGCAATTTCACTACTACGTATTTATGCAAAGGATACAAAAATACTGATTCAAAGGGATACATGCACCCTGATGGTTATAGGATCATTTTCAATAGCCAAATTATGGAAAGAGCCCAAATGTCCATCAACTGATGAATGGATAAAGAAGAGGTGGTATATATATATATGTATATATACACACAACGGACTATTATTCAGCCATCAGAAAGAATGAAATCTTGCCGTTTGCAATGATGTGGATGAAGCTAGAGTGTATTATGCTAAGTGAAATAAGTCAGTCAGAGAAAGACAAATACTATATGATTTCACTCATATGTGGAACTTAAGAAATGAAACAGATGTACATAGAGTAGAGGGAAAACAGAAGCAAACCAGAAAGCAGACTCTTTACTATAGAGGGTTGCTGGAGGGGAGGTGGACTAACACTATATGTTAACTAACTGGAATTTGAATAAAAACCTGTAATAAAAATGAAAATAAAAATCAGCAGACAAAATATCCTAATTAGAAAGTTTAAGATAGTCCCTTATCTTCACTATCACTCATTTTATTTAGTCCCAGTACTTGAGAAAGGGAATGGAGTTAAACCAACAAATGATTGGATAGGACCTCATGCAAGAAATTTAATCAAGGGAATTATATTTTCTTTGTACATTATTGCTCATCTAAAATGTAGTGTATAAAATGGACCTTGAGGAAGCATCTCCAACAGTTCTATCTATGAAAATACAGAAAATACCTAACTGCAATGGCAATATATTATAAAATCAAGGTACAAAAATCATGCATTTCTATTCACTGACAATAATTATCTAAATAAATAAAGGAAGGAGAAAGGAATCCTATTCACAATAGCATCAAAAATAGTAAAATACTTAGGAATAAATTTAAGAAAGTAAAAGTTCTACAATAAAAACTACAAAACTTTGATGAAAGCAATTAAAGATGACACAAAGAGATAGATAGCCCATGTTCATGGAATGAAAAAATTAATATTGTTAGAATGTCCATATAATCCAAAACAAGCTACGGATCCATGCAATCCCTATCAAAATTACAATGGCATCCTTCACAGAAATAGCTAAGACACCACAGAAGACCTCGAACAGCCAAAACAATCATGAGAAAGGAAAAAGCTAGAGGCATTACACTTCCAGATGTAAAACCATACTATAAAACTATAGTAATCAAAACAGCATGGTACTAGCATAAAAAGAGATACACAGACCAATAGAACAAAATGGAGAGCCCAGAAATAAACACCTCACATATATGGTCAACTATTATTTGACAAGGAAGTCAACAATACTCAATGGGGAAAAGATGCTCTCTTCAACAAATGGTGTCAGGGAAACTGGGTAATCACATGCAGAAAAATGAAATTGGACCCCAATCTCACACTAATCACAAAAATTAACTTGAAATGGGCTAAAGACTTAAACATAAGACTGAAAACCATAAAACTCCTAGAAGGAAACAGGAAAAAACTCCTTGACACTGGTCTTGGCAATGATTTTTTGAATAGGACACCAAAAGTACAAGCAACAAAAGCTAAAATCAACACAATACACAAAAACAAACTAAAAAGCCTCTGCACAGCAAAACCAACAATCAAGAAAACAAGGTTACCTATGAAATGGGAGAAAATATTTGCAAATCACGTATCTGATAAGGGATACTATCCAAAATATAGAAAAATTCATACAAGTCGAAAACAAAAACAAATCATCCAATTAAAAAATGGGCAGAGGAGGGGTGCCTGGGTGGCTTAGTCAGTTAAATGTCCAACTCTTGATTTTGGCTCAGGTCATGATATCTTAGGGTTGTGAGATTGAGAGCCCCATATTGGCCTCCAGACTAGACATGGAGCCTGCTTAAGATTCTCTCCCTCTGCCCCTCCCCAACCCCAGCTTGTGCTCTCTGTCTCACAAAAAGGGGGGGGGGGGAGAAGAACTATTTAATAAACATTTTTGCAAAGAAAATATACAGATGGTCAACAGGTACATGAAAATATGCTCAACATCACTAACGAGGGAAAATGCAAATCAAATCCACAATAAGATGTCAACCTCATACTTTGTAGAATGGCTATCATCAAAAAAATAAGAGGTAAGCATTGGTTAGGATGAGGAGAAAAGGGACTCCATGTGCACTGTTGGTGGGAACGTAAATTGGTGCAGCCACTATGAAAAACAGTATAGAAATTCTTAAAAAAGTTAAAGGTAGAACTACCATATCTGGCAATCCCACTTTTGGGTGTATATATCCAAAGGAAAAGAAAACAAGGTATCAGGGTGCCTGGGTAGCTCAGTCAGTTAAGCATCTGTTTCAGCTCAGGTCAAGATCCCAGGATCCTGGGATCCAGCCCCGCATCAGGCTCTCTGCTTAGCAGGGAGCCTGTTTCTCCCTCTCCCACTCCCCTTGCTTGTGAGCTCTCAATCTCTCTCAAATAAATAAATAAATAAATCTTACAAAAAAAAAAAAAAGAAGGTATCAAAAAGATAATATGCACTCCCATATTCATTATAGCATTATTCACAACAGCCAAGATATGGAAACAACCTGTATGTCTGTCAACCTATGAATGGCTAAAGATATGGTATGTATGCATATATACATATATATACAATGTACATATATACATGTACACTCCATAGAATGTTTTCCAGACATAAGAAGGAAATCCTGTGACATGGATGGACTTTGAGGGCATTATGCTGAGTTAAGTCAGATAAAGAAAAACATACTGTATGATATCACTTATATGAGGAATCTAAAACAGCTGAACTCCTATAAACAGAGTATGATGGTAGTTACCAGGGACTGAGGGGTGGGGGAAATGGGGAGTATTAGTCAAAGGACACAAATTTACAGTTATACGGGGATTAAGTTTTAGAGAACTAAACACAGCTTTATGATTATAGTTAACAATACTGTATTATAAATGTCAAAGTTGCTGAGAAACTAGATCTTAAATGTTCTCACCATAAGAAAGAACTGATAATTACGTAATGTGAAGATGTTAGTTAATACTATAGTAGTAATAATATTGCAGTATATCAATGTCTCAAATCAACATATTTACAAGTTATGTCAATTATACCTCAATTTTAAAAAGAGGCAAAAAATATATTAAAACTTGAATGTAAAAGTGTGTTTTTTGGGGGGCGCCTGGGTGGCTCAGTCATTAAGCGTCTGCCTTCGGCTCAGGTCATGGTCCCAGGGTCCTGGGATCGAGCCCCACATCGGGCTCCCTGCTCGGCAGGAAGCATGCTTCTCCTTCTCCCACTCCCCCTGGTTGTGTTCCCTCTCTCGCTATGTCTCTGTCAAATAAATAAAATCTTTAAAAAAAAAAAAAAGCATGTTTTTTTAATAAGCTTTATTTGAATTGCTTTACAAAAAAAAGCAATAGGATTTCCCTGATTGCCTAACATTTTTTTAATGAAGGTTGGTATAGGTAAATGGGAGGAGATTAAAAGCAACAGGACATTTTATGGGAGAAAAGAGATCTAGAGATCTAGAAATAGTGTTGCTGACCAAGAATGCTACTCTTCACAGGAATTGACTGTCCCATTAATCACCTTTCTACCAACTGAAGATACCAAACCACAGGAATGGGTCATTCTGTTCTCTCCTCCAAGACCCCCAGTGCTGATCTTAGAGTATCTTACACCTCTTGTTTACCTCCGGAACCACAAGAGCCTGAGCCATGAACTCTCTCTCAGTTTCACCCTGCTCTGTACTTTTGCTCATCTGATACACTCTTCCTATTCTCCCTCTTAGTTTGGCCGCTAGAACAAATTAACATAGACGGGGTGGCTTAAAACAGCAAATGTGTCACAGTTATGAGGCTGGGAAGTCCAATATCAGGGTACCAGTATGGTCAGGCTCTTGGTGAAAGACCTCTTCCCAGTTTTCAGATGGCTGTCTTCTCATTGTTCCCTCACAGGATGGAGAGGACAGAGAAGAAGCAAGTTCCTTCAATCTCTTCTGATAAAAGCACTAATCCCATCATGGCAGCTATACCTTCCACACCTAATTACTCCCAAAGTCCACCCCCCTCCAGATACAATCACAATGGAAATTTGGGTTTAAAATGCAAATTTTGGAGGGACACAAACATTCAGTCCCTAGGGCTCTCCCTATCTTCCACTCTACTCTCAAGGCTGTGTGGTAAATGTGGTAAATGTACTACTCCTTTAACTGTCCCAGCCACTTCTCAGAATTTTCCCTTCTTCAAATTCCCTAAAGACAACTAGAGATTGTTGTCATTGTTTTCCTTACTCTACCCCAAATGAGTAATTACTTTTTTTTTTTTTAAAGATTTGAAAGAGGGGAGAGGGGCAGAGAGAGAGGGAGAGTCTCCCAATTCAGGGCTTGATCTCACAGCCCTGAGATCACAACCTGAGCCCAAACCAAGAGCTGGATATTTAACTAACTGCACCACCGAGGCACTCCAAATGAGTAATTACTTTTGAATAGACCTTGAAAGAACAAAAGGAGATAATCAAAATTGAACGTGTTTGTATTATTACTACATGATCATTAATCAAAGTAACTAAAAAGGTTAAGTATAAAGTTAGATCACTTGAAGTTTTTACTTTCAAATGAAAATAACTGCCTTTAATAAATTCTTAAACTATGATACTGCCAATCTGAAGACTAAAATATTTGTCATAGCAGTTTAAAGTTCAAATGGACTAGTTGCCTCATGAAAGACTGCAAAACCTGTGTAAGAATTCAGATTGAGTATAATTGTTGGCATTTTTCTGAATTGCCACCTGTTTACTTTTTTCATGTTTCTTTTTCCTTTTTGGTGCTGGAAGGGGACAGGCAAAAGAGGCTCTAATTCATTCTTGAAATTTAGATATTCTGGAATCATTTTCCCCTTTTCTGAAGTACATCTTTTAAATTTTGCTTATTGAAATATTGTTAGTAAATAATCTTAGTTTGAGGGGCTGACACTCTTGAAACAAACAAGTATCTACTTTCTATTCATCTTTCACCTAATAATTTCAGCATCCACTGATGATCAGTCCATGTCTGAATCAAGTGTTTCATGAAAATTTGCCAAACAGTAATTTTCTAATTATCTCTTCTGCATTTATTAGCAGGCATTCTTCTTTCAAAAAAAGAGTAGTTTTTCTTCATCTACTCAGGCTATCTGGTTCCTTGAAATGCCAATTTTCAGAATAAAGAGTTGATCAAAGATAAAATTTTTAAAAAAAGAGATAAGACCTTAGTTGGAGACAAAGCTTTTGTTTTTTTGTTTTTTGTTTTTGAGTATCATTAATGGACTTAATTTTCATGTATTGAATGAGGATTTCATTGTTAATTAAAAGTTCATAATGAGACCACAATTTACATTTAAAAAGTGCTTTCAAAAGACAACTTATGGTAAATCTATCTTGGTCGAAGAAATCCTAGAGTCTGCAAATAAAACAACCTTTCTTAGGTGTATGAACAAATAAGGAATTTTATGTTCTGTGCTATAGACTTTTAGGGAAAACTATTCTTCCTTATTCTTTCATTACATTTCCACAAGCCTCTATATGGCTAGATTGAATTCTGTACAGTACTTTATAGGCAGATTTAGTTATTCTTCTAGGACTAAGCAATATATACAGTGACATAAAAACAGAACATTCATAAATCATTTACACACATTAACAATGATAGAGGAATGATTTATAATAATCTATAAATATATTTAGAACAATCAACAGGAATTTTCCATAATTCCTAGCCAATATTATACTCCTCCAGTCTCACACTGTTATTTCTAGAAGAGTCTCAAGAAAACAGCTACATTCTCAAAGCTATAGGGTTATATACCTATCCAGATTATTTCAGGTCACATACATCTGGACTGTTCTTCAGAGATCAGAACTGGGGAGGAATTACCCAGCTGAGACTAATCCCAAGTGAGGAATACAATTGGTAATTAAAGGAAAATTTATTACCCTCTCTAATCACACCGAGGAGAGAAACTCGCCAACCACAGTAAGTAAACATTATTTAACCAGCTCTGAAATATCACCAGAGAATGTGCTAGCACTTTTTCCCTAAGTAATAAAAATGAAGTCTTCCTAAGGAAACTTCCTGGGTGGGGGTCAGCCTAGAGAGAAGTTGGCACACACATAAAAACATTCTACTGTATATTCATTAAATAGTTATAATTTTGTTTTCCTCAAGAGACTTTTATTAACTTTATGCAAACTCTGATTTGGTAAAATAGTTTCTCTCCTTGAAGATTCTCCTCATTCCTTTTTAACTGTAGAGCATTCCATTATTATTGAATTTATCTTTTTATTCACCTGCAGTTATACTTAATATATTATAGATTTGCCTGACATGCTAATGAAGTCCAAGGTTTCTTTTTTCTATTTTTGGGGTTTTAAATGTTTAATACACTGCAAATGGTCATGTTTTAAGTTTATAGATTTGATGTCCTATACAGAAAAACCTTCTCTGTCTCAAGTTTATAAAAATATACACTGATGTTTTCTTCTAGTAAATCTAGGGCTCCAATTTTGAAGTTTTGGATGGGAAAAGAAAAAGGATAAAGTCTTTTGGTATACGGAACAACCAAGCTTTACTGGTTTTCTTTTGTAGTCTACTTGTGAATAACATTTCCCAAGTCATGAAACCTCTATCATATTCAGAATAATTTCCTGAAAATAAGTGGAAAATGGCCAAATATGTTAGACTCAGAACTACTGACAAAAATCAACATTTGCTGCATTAGGTAAGCCAAGTCAACCAACTTTTTAAATTTAAATTCAATTAGCCAGGGCGCCTGGGTGGCTCAGTTGGTTGGGTGGCTGCCTTTGGCTCAGGTCATGATCCTGGAGTCCCAGGATCGAGTCCCGTGTCAGGCTCCCTGCTTGGCAGGGAGTCTGCTTCTCCCTCTGACCCTCCCCCCTCTCCTGCTCTCTCTCTCTCATTCTCTCTCTCAAATAAATAAATAAAATCTTTAAATTCAATTAGCCAAGGTATAGTAGTACATCATTAGTTTCTGATATAATGTTGAATGATTCATTAGTTGAATATAACACCCAGTGCTCATATCATGAGCCCTCTTTAATTCCCATCACCCAGTTATCCCATCCCCTCCTCCACCTTCCCTTTATACAAGCCTCAGTTTGTTTCCCAGAGTCAAAAGTTTCATATGGTTTGTCTCCCTCTCTGATTTCTTCCCATTCCATTCCCCCCTCCCCTATTGTCCTCTGCACTATTCCTTATGTTTCACGTAAGAGTGAAACAATATAATTGTGTTTCTCTGATTGATTTAACTCACTTAGCATAATACCCTCCAGTTCCATCCATGTCGATGTAAATGGTATTCATTCTTTCTGATGGCTGAGTAATATTCCATTGTATATACGAACCACATCTTCTTTATCCACTCATCTGTTGAAGGACATCTCAGCTCCTTCCACAGTTTGGTTGTTGTGGATATTGCTGCTATGAACATTGGGGTGCAGATGCCCTTTCTTTTCACTACATCTGTATCTTTGGGGTAAATACCTAGTAGTGCAATTGCTGGGTCATAGGGTAGCTCTATTTTTAACATCCTGAGGAACCTCCATACTGTTTTCTAGAGTGGCTGTACCAGCTTGCATTCTCACCAACAGTGTAAGAGGATTCCCTTTCTCCACATCCTCACCAACGTTTGTTGTTCCATGTCTTATTAATTTTAGCAATTCTGACTGGTGTAAGGTGGTAGCTCATTGTGGTTTAGATTTGTATTTCCCTGATGGCAAGTGATGTGGAGCATTTTTTCATGTGTCTGTTGGCCATTTGTATGTCTTCTTTGGAGAAGAGTCTGTTCATGTCTTCTGCCCTTTCTTGACTGGATTATTTGTATTTTAGGTGTTAAGTTTGATAAGTTCTTTATAGATCTTGGATACCAGCCCTTTATCTATAATGTCATTTGCAAATACCTTCTCCCATTCCATAGGTTGTCTTTTAGTTTTGTTGATTGTTTTCAACCAACTTTATTTAAAATTTTTATTGAAATATATGTACAGAGGAATACACAAATCACAAATATATAGCCAAAGTATTTTTACAAAGTTAACACATGCTGGTAACTAAAGAAGTTCAGTCCGGGAAATAGAATATTTCTGGAACCCTCAGAAAAACCCTAATGCCTTCTCCTAGTCACTAAATCCCAAAAGGTAAGCATTATCCTGACAAACTCTATGTATTATTTTGTTTTGTTTTGTTTTAACAGAGGGAGAGGGAAAGAGAATCTTAAGCAGGCTCCATGCCCAGTGCAGAGCCCAATGTGGGGCTCAATCTCACAACCCTGAGATCATGGCCAAAATCAAGAGTCAGATGCTTAACCAACTGAGCCACTCGGGCACCAACATGTATTAGTTTTGTTTTGTTTTTTTTAATCTAGCATAAATATAATCATTAGTAGATATTCTTTGTATTTAGCTTCCTTTGCTCAACAGCCTGTTGTAAAGTTCATTCATGTTGCATGTAACAGTTTATTCTAATTGTATTTTTCATTTGAATATAACATTTACTATTTTAATGTTGACAAATCTGCATAGCTTCCAGTTTCTTAATATTACAAATAATGTTGCTATGAATATATTCATATATGTTTTAGGGTGAACACAGGAATATAATTATACCGGAAGTAAAATTATTGATTCATAGGATATGAAACTATTCATCTTAAATACCACCAAATAGTTTCCCAAAATGGTTTTAAAAATTACTCTGTGTTCTGCAGTTGCTATGGCTGATAAGCTCCTACCAGATCTAACCTTTACATAGTAACCATAAGCACTGGGCAAAATACAAATAAACAATCACCTGAAGGCACTGAGGAATGAACAAAATTGGGCAGATTCTGGAAGACAATAGATCCTTAGAAGGAGGAAATGAAAAAGAGTGAGCTAAATTGTATTTCTTTTAGTCTAAGGAACAGGCTGAAATTGGTACTGCATAAAATGGCAAAACTGACAGAAATTCTTCAGTTTTTCAAATGTGAATAACCAGGAAACAATTTGATTCAGGAACAGCTACTGAAGAGTTTGAGGGGAATCTCAGAAAGGTGAATATTCTTTTGCCAACTTCATGTGCACACAGGATATACTTTACAAGGACCAGTTAGCAATAAAATAATGAAATTGAAATTTAAGCAACTGCCTATATTTTCAGTTTGAGTAAAGCCAAGTATATTGCCAACTAAAAAAAGATTGAGAATTTTAATAAAACCAGGGTTGCTACAATATAACATTCATAATGCCCAGACTGCAATCCAAAATGACTTGACAACTAAAGAGCAGGAAAATGTACCCAATTTTCAAGAAAAAGGTACCAACTGAGAAAGACCTATTTATTGGACTTAGCAGATAAGGATTTTAAAGCAGCTATTAAAACTCAATGATGTAAAGGAAAATATGCTCATAATGAATGAAAAGATAAGATATCTCAGCAGAGAAATAGTAACTGTAAAGAAGAACCAAATATAAGTTATATGAATAAAAGTATAATATTTAAAATAGAGATTTACAAAAGAAGGTAAATAATAAAATGAAAATGAGGATAGATCAATAGAAATCATGTAATATGAAGAGTAAAGATATTGAAAAATACTAAACAGAATCTCAGAGACATGTAGGGCAATATCGCAAAAGTTATCATACATATAAATGGGGTCTCATAAGGAAAAGAGATAATGAGTCAGGAAGAAATGCTTCAAACAGTAAGGATGAACAAATTCAGTAGTCCTGGGATACAAAATGAGTGTACAGAAATCTGTTGCACTTCTATACACCAATAATGAAGCAACAGAAAGAGAAATTAAGTAAACAATCCCATTTAAATTGCACCAAAAATAATATACCTAGGAATAAACCTATCCAAAGAGGTGAACACCTATACTCTGAAAACTGCAAAACACTGATGAAAGAAATTGAAGACAAAACGAAATGGAAAAACATTCCATACTCATGGATCAAAACAATATTGTTAAAATGTCTATACTACCCAAAGCAATCTACACATTTAATGCAAGCCCTGTCAACATACCACTGGCATTTTTCACAGAGCTAGAACAAACAATCCTAAAACTTGTATGGAACCACAAAAGACCAAATAGCCAAAGCAATCTGAAAAAGAAAAGCAAAACTGGAGACATCACGTTTCCAGACTTCTACATTATATTATAAAGCTATAGTGATCAAAACAGTATGGCACAAAAATAGACACAAAAATCAATGAAACAGAATAGAAAACCCAGAAATGAACCCACAACTATATGGTCAATTAATCTTTATCCAATGGGAAAAAAATCCCTTCAACAAATGCTGATGAGAAAACTGGACAGTAACCTGCAAAAGAATGAAACTGGACCACTATCTTACACCATACACAAAAATAAATTCAAAATGGATTAAAGATGTAAATCCATAAAAGAGAACACAGGCAGGAACTTCTTTCACATTGGCCACAGCAACTTCTTTCTAAATAGGCCTCCTGAAGCAAAGGAAACAAAAGCAAAAATAAAATATTGGGACTTCATCAAAATTAAAAGACAAACTACAGAATGGGAGAAGATATTTACAAATGACAAAGGGTTAGTATCCAAAATATATATAGAACTTATCACCCTCAACATCCCCAAAATAATCCAATTTAAAAATGGGCAGAAGACATGAATAGACATTTCTCCAAAGAAGACATACAGATGGCCAACAGACACATGAAAAGATGCTAGACATCATTCATCAGGGAGATACAAATCAAAACTACAATGAGATAGCACCTCACACATGCCAGAACAGCTAAAATCAACAACACAAGAAACAACAGGTGTTGGCAAGGATGTGGAGAAAGGGGAATACTCTTGCACTGTTGATGGAAATGCAAACTGGTAGAGTCACTATAGAAAACAGTATGGAGGTTCCTCAAAAAGTTAAAAATAGAACTACCCTATGATCCAGCAATCGTATCAGTAGGTATTTTTTTTTAATATAAAGACATTTATTTTTTGGAGTTTTTTTAATTTAAATTTAAATTCAATTAACATATAATGTATTATTAGTTTCAGAGGTAGAGTTCAGTGATTCATCAGTCTTATATAATATCCAGTGCTCATTACATCATGTGCCCTCCTTAATGCCCATCACCCAGTTACCCCATCCCCCCATGCCCCTACCCTCAGTTTATTTCCTATGATTAAGAATCTCTTATGGTTTGTCTCCCTCTTTGATTTTGTCTTGTTTTATTTTTCCCTCCCTTCCCCTATGATCCTGTTTTGTTTCTTAAATTCCACGAGTGAGATCACATGATAATTGTCTTTCTCTGATTGACTTGTTTTACTTAGCATAATACCCTCTAGCTCTATCCACATCGTTGCAAATGGAAAGATTTCTTTTTTTGATGGCTGAGTAGCATTCCATAGTGTATATATATACTATCTCTTCTTTATCCATTCATGTGCTGATGGACATCTGGGCTCTTTCTATATTTGGCTATTGTGGACATTGCCACTATAAACATTGGGGTGCATGTGCCCCTTCGAATCACTATGTTTGTATCCTTTGGACTAATACCTAGTAGTGCAATTGCTGGATCATAGGGTAGTTCTATTTCTAACTTTTTGAGGAAGCTCCATACTGTTTTCCAGAGTGGCTGCACCAGCTTGCATTCCCACCAACAGCATAAGAAGGTTCCCCTGTCTCTGCATCCTCACCAACATGTCATTTCCTGACTTGTTAATTTTAGCTATTCTGACACATGTGAGATGGTATCTCATTGTGGTTTTGATTTGTATTTCCCTGGTGCCAAGTGATGTCGAGCATTTTTTCATGTATCTGTTGGCAATTTGTATGTCTTCTGTGGAGAAATGTCTATTCAGGCCTTCTGCCCATTTCTTGATTGGATTATTTGTTCTTTGGGTGTTGAGTGTGATAAGTTTTTTTATTTCATTTATTTGACAGAAAGAGAGAGAGAGAGAGCACAAGTGGAGGGAGAAGCAGAGGGACTCCCTGCTGAGCAGGGAGGCCAATGCAGGGCTTGATCCCAACGGACTGAGCCACCCAGGTGCCCCAAGTTTGATAAGTTCTTCATAAATTTTGGATACTAGCCCTTTATCTGATAAGACATTTGGAAATATCTTCTCCCATTCTGTCCGTTGTTTTTGGTTTTGTCGACTGTTTCCTTTGCTGTGCAAAAGCTTTATCTTGATGAAGTCCCAATAGTTCAATAGTTTTGCCTTTGTTTCCGTGTCTAGTGAGAAATTGCTATGGCCGAGGTCACAGAGATTGCTGCCTGTGTTCTCCTCTAGAACTTTGATGGATTCCTGTCTCCCACTGAGGTCTTTCATCCATTTTGAGTCTGTTTTTGTGTGTGGTGTAAGACAGTGATCCAGTTTCATTCTTCTGCATGTGGCTGTCCAATTTTCCCAACACCATTTGTTAAAGAGACTGTCTTTTGTCCATTGGATAGTCTTTCCTGCTTTGTCGAAGATCAGTTGACCATAGAGTTGAGGGTCCATTTCTGGGTTCTCTATTCTGTTTCATTGATCTGTGTGTCTGTTTTTGTGCCAGTACCATACTGCCTTGGTGACTACAGCTTTGTAATAGAGCTTGAAGTCCAGAACTGTAATGCCACCAGCTTTGGGTTTTGTTTTTGTTTTTTTTTCCCCAACATTCCTTTAGTAAATCTTGTTACTAAGGTTATGCTACTCTCATAAAATGAGTTGGATAGTGCTCCTTTTATTCTCTTCCCTGGAAAAGTTAATGAAGAATGTGTGTTTTTTCCTTAAATATTTGAGAAAAATTCACTGATGACAGCTGGGTCTAAAACATCCTTTGTAGGAAAGTTTTTTTTTATTATAGATCCAATTTGATAGAAACCTGTTCAGATTTTCTATTTCCTTTTACTCAGTTTGTTAAGTTGTGTTTTGAGTAATTTTTCCATTCCATCTAAGTTTTCAAATTTATCACCATAAAGTTTTTCATACTTTTTTTTTTTTTAAGATTTTATTTCTTTATTTGACAGAGAGAGAGCGAGCGAGAGCAGGAACACAAGCAGAGGGAGTGGGAGAGGTAGAAGCAGGCTTCCAGCCTGAGCAGGGAGCCAGATGCAGGGCTCGATCCCAGAACCCTGGGGTCATGACCTGAGCCAAAGGCAGACGCTTAATGAATGAGCCACCCAGGTGCCCCCTTTTTTATTTTAGTGTCTGTAGGATATATAAAATAATTGTACTAATTAGTGTTCATGCCGTCTCTTATGCTAGGACTTTAGAAACTTTCACACATGCTACACATGCAGTAAGTGGTTATTCAGAGATATGATGATTAAATAATTTTGTCTTTAGTAGCTTCACATTGTTTCCACACACAATTATCTAATTGGTTAATGTGGAAGGATTATTATAAGATCTAAACCTAAGGACTTTTTTTTTCCGTTGCCAGCACCCTTTCCAGTTTCTCTCCCCTCAAAAATATTCGCATGCATCACAAGACTGCACGCAAAAGAATGCCAAGTCAACAGAAAATTCCAACAAACTTGTTGATTGAATAAGTATTTCCCCTAGCAGAACTATTTGGCTTTAAAAAACAACAACTTCACAGAGCAAGGAAGATGGTTACCTCACCCAAAATAATCATTCTCATCTGGTAGAATTTCAGGCACTGAAATTTCAGGCAAGCTATTTTGTGGGCAAAAGGGTGCAGGTAGGAGGGTCCAGGTACATTCCTAGCATTCCTAGTACACTTCAAGCCACAATCTATATTTAACTGCATATATCCTACCCAAAAAAGGCCTAATTTCCAGAATTTCCATGAAAAATATATATAAGATCTTTATTTTCTAAATTATTATCAAGTTTTTTCAGGATCTCAAATATGTTCTAGATTCTAAATGGAGAATACAGTTTTTCTAATCCATTTTTATTATCAGGCCATTCATTTTTATTTTAATCAATACAACATTTTATAATACAACTTTATATACTGGCTTATTCCAAACAACATTAAGCCTTTTACTCTGGGGAAATCAGTTCATTTGTACACATAAGAAAAAGAGCTGAATTCTTATACACCAAATTTTTCTAAAATCAGTAAAACAAGACAATAGATGGTTAAAAATATCCTAACTTTTGCATTTTATCAAATATCTTAGAGATATAATATTAAAATCATTTTCTATACTTCTGACAGGAAATGGATAGCATTTTGTGAAGTCTTTGCAGTAAAATAATCCATAAGCTAGTATACCCTTTAATGGTCAAACAATATGCAAAAATGATTGTCCTCATATTCTCAAGGGTCAAATATCCTGGGACCAATTTGCCATTTATGATTGGCACTTAAAGGTGATTTGTCATCTGCTTCTCCAGGAGAGGACCAAGAAAAGTCAGAAACAATGAAAAATCAAGGACTGACAAGAGAAATTTGTATACAAATCAGTAACCCTACTGGAAAATAACCCCAGGCTGTGGTTCCATATGTTTATCAGAAGTAATAAAATCTTAACTTTTCTATAAATATTATAAGGTCAAGCAAGGATCATTTTCCACATCTGATGGCCAGACAATCAAGCAAAGTTTGATCACTTACAAAGAAGAAAAAGGAATGGACACTTATCATTCCAGGTCTCCCAAACTGTTATAATGAAAGTTCTATGAAGCTATTAGTTATTTTAACCTTAAAAATACTCAACTTAGTCCCTTAGTAACTGTATGAATGATGGAATATTCTTTCAAATATGAGCTAAAGTGCTAACCAATATATACAATCTAAGCAGCCTGTTTTACATGAAGTTGACATTTCATTTTGGATTCCTAGCATTTGCAAGTTCTATACATTTCTTTCAGTTGATAATTAACAACCAGCTAGAAGCATTTGCTCTTGTTATCCTTTTGTTTCTCTCTGCTTACAAGCAGAGATGAAAATAGATTTTGAATATCATGGAAATGGGAATATGTTTTGTGAGGCTACTGTAGATTTTTATTTTGCTCCTTAGCTTGTGGCTATAGAATCCTGAGTACTTTCAGTGATTTCAAACATATATATCTCCTAACTTCAGTTAAGGTCAAGTAATATATTTCTATTCCATTCCTTAAAGCATAAAAGAAAGGAATCCCATATATTCTATTTACTTTGTTTCCCAAAAGCTCATAATAAATACATTGGAACAATTACTTCTCACTCTACCTCTCCAATGTCATAGAAGATATTTGCATTTTAACAAACTTTTATATAACACTGCTTAAAATGGTTTCAAATATGAACTTATGTAATTTCCATATCAACTATTGTAGGTACTACTATTATCCTTATTTTACTGTAGAGAGAAAAAATGAAACAAATTGAAGTAAAATAACAGCTAATAAATGACAAAGCTGAAATTTGAACCCAGGTCTTCTGTGCGCTACACTATAATATTCTATATTTGGTAGAGATGCCATGAATTATATTATTTTTTTTAAAATATTTTATTTATTTATTTGAGAGAGAGAATGAGAGACAGAGAGCACGAGAGGGAAGCGGGTCAGAGGGAGAAGCAGACCCCCCGCTGAGCAGGGAGCCCAATGTGGGACTCGATCCCGGGACTCCAGGATCGTGACCTAAGCCGAAGGCAGTCGCTTAACCAACTGAGCCACCCAGGCGCCCCGCCATGAATTATATTATTAAAGTAAATGTCAAAGATTAAGTGTAAGCAAAACGACCTAAGTCAATTTGGTCATATGTAAATCTTAGAAGGTTTTTGGTTAATGTCCAAATTTAGAGGCAAATGATAGCTACAGGTCCCTTTATCATAGCTGCCCTACCAGATTACAGTGAAAACAATTTCCAGACAAAAGACATTTATTCCCAATAGGAATTCCAGATATAGACATTTATTACCAATAGCAACCACACACTGAAGCACAGCTCTCTGTCCTTTTAGTTGCTCCAGCAGCACCTTGCATAAATGGTACATGCACAGTAATGGTGACAATTCTCTAGACACAGACTGACAAATAACCTAGAGGCAAAAGTTCCAGAAAACTCTCAATTATCAGCTGAACCCAGAATTATTTAAGAGTCAATCACTGATCTTACAGGATTCTTATATCCCATCTCTGCAAGGACAGGACTGTCCCTTGTTATTTCTGGCCAATCCACATATCATGAATATTGTGAGTTTCAAGTATCAAAAGCCATTTTTGCCATAGGTTAAGCTAATAACAAAACCTTTGGTGTGGATCAGGGATAGAGATAGCTCAAACAGATGCAGTAGCCTCAAGAGTGCTCTTTAAACTAAATGCTAGCAAACCACCCATGAAGTATGTACCCCCTTTAGGAGAAGGTGAAAACTTCTAAGGTATAAATTAGAATTTATACTACTGTGAATGCTGAAGTATTTTAAAATAAATTATAAAACATCTCCTATTGGATTTGTCTCCCATTTCCCTTATTTCTAGAACCAGGAAGTGCCAGTGTTGAATACCTAATTAGGTAAACCAAGCATGTGCCTAAATTGCCAGCAAAGCAGGAGTTTGAAAAAACGTTTTTATTTTTGGGAAAGACTTTAATGTTTGACACGTTTCCAAAAAGCTCTGAAGTGGTCCAAAAAGGTTATTAGTTTTATTACACTTAAATTTTGATTCTATACTTCTCTCTCTCACTCCCTCTCTCTGGAGTGGAGGAATGTGACCTTGGCCTAGCACTTAGAGTCCCTAACATGATGATCCAGTCCCAGGAAGTGCTGACTAAATTCACTCCTGCCTAGGATTCCATAGACATGCATTCTTCTAATGTAGTTCTGTATCATTTTCATAGATTTCTATTTCTTAGTTACATGTTCTCCTTATGTGCTACATGATTTTATAAACAGTAATATACATACTCACAGGAAGTGGGTTACCATAAGATGTGTAACTTTTTAATAATCCTCTTTGTTTTTATAGAAAAGAAGATGCCTCTATTCTAAGAGGAAGTACAAATTTGTCCCAGGAGAGTGAGAAACTGTCTTTTTGTGTACTTCTTGAAAGATAAAAAAACAAGTTTTCCCCTGATGGCAAGAGAAATATTGAAGGACTGATACATGGATTATAATAATGAAAAGACAACTCAATACAAAATGGGCAAAAGATCTGAAAAGACATTTTACAAAAAAAGATATGATCAATATGTGCATGAAGAAAGTACTCAGCATCATTAGTCATCAGGGAAACAAAGTGAAACCACAGTGATACATCACTACAATCCCCCCACAATGTCTAAAATTAAAAAGACTTGTAATACCAAATGGTGACAAAGATACAGAACAATGGAACGTTCATACACTCTTTATGGCAGTTTAATGTGATACAACCACTTGGAAAGTTATTGGTAATTTTTTTGTAAAATGGAACACTTACCTATCACAGGACCTAGCAATTCTATTTCTAGGTATTTATCCTCCCCCCAAGAAGTAAAAATAGAAAGATATGATCACAAAAATACTTTTTTTTTTTTTTTGGCAGCAAAGCAAGTTTTATTGAGCAATAACAAAGTGACAGTACAAAGCTCCCAAGGAGGGAGGGGACCCAAAGGGTTTGCCCAGTCACAAATATACTTGAATAAGAATATGCATAGCAGGATGCCTGGGTGGCTGTCAGTTAAGCATCTGCCTTCAGCTCAGGTCATGATCCCAGTGTCCTGGGATGGAGTCCCATATTGGGCTCCCTGCTCAGCAGGGAGCCTGCTTCTCCCTCTGCCTGCCACTCCCCCCTGCTTGCGCTCTCTGTCAAATAAATAAAATCTTAAAAAAGAAAAAGAAAAAGAATATGCATAGCAGGTTTATTGGTAATAGCCAAATTCTGAAAAAAGCCCTAGGTGTTCATCGTGTTCATCAGTAGAAGAAGGATTAAACAAACACATGTACTCATACTACTGGCAATAAAAAGTAAAGCATTGTTGATGCATACAACCATACAGAAGAGTCTCAAAAGCATCATGCCACTGAAAAGGTCTTACAGAAAAGAGTATATCTATGTGATGGTATCTTTCTCTTGAAATTCTAAAAACGACCTATGGTTGAAAAAAATCAGAACACTGGTAGCTGCAGGGTGGAGATTGACTGGGAAAGGTATGAACTTCCTGAAATAATATAAAAATATATTAATATAATATAAAATATAGTATATAATATTCATTATATAAAAATATAATAAAAATATATTATTTTATATATATAAATATTTTATATCTTAATAGAAGTTTGAGTTCCACAGGTCAAATTTTAGTGGATGTATACTTCAGATTTATACATTTAATCATATACAAATTTTATATCAAGAAAAAGCATAAATATATATTGAACTTCAGTTAATAAATTTCATGTTGAATTAATTAAGGGGAAGTATAGAGAGGTCTTTACTTTGCATTGAAGTCTAAAAATATGATATTTAATAGATGGATAGAGAAAAATAGGTACCTAGATATACAATGAAAAGAAGACAGTAAAATGTTAATGGAAAAAACTAGGTGCTGAAAATAAAGTGCTTAATGTAGAAGACTTTCAGTTTTGTTCTACAGATAAAAATGTTTATAAATAAAACCATTCATTTTTTGAGCACTTGATATGGATCTAGTGTTCTTTAAGGTGCTGGCAATAGTGAATAAAGTCTTTTCTCCAATGAAACATACATTCCCACTCTAGAGAGAAATAATAACTAAATGTGTGCATGGGTAATATGTCAGGTGATGAAAAATTCTAAGAAAAACAGTGCAGAAAAAGAGTAGAAGTTGCTCTTTAGATATTGTTAGTGGGAAAGGAGTCTCTGTTAAAGTCACATTTTCATAGTCACCTGAATCAAGTGAGGGGGTGTATTTTGGTTAACAGCATTCCAGGCAGAGGAAACCACAAACAAGGAAGCTTTGAGGTGTGTGTGTATGTGGCGTGTTAAGAAGAAAAAGAAAAAAAACAAGGGGATCAATGTGGCTAAGGTAAAGCAGAAATAAAATAGAAGATCAGAGATATGAGGGTAGGCAGAAGGATGCAGTAGAGAAGTTTATGTAGGGCTTTTAACTATAGTTAGAAATTCAAGTTTTTATTCTGAGTAATATGGGAAGCTACTTAAAGGCTTTAAGCAGAAGAGTGAAAGAATCTGCCTTATATTTTACAATAGTCAACCTGTTATCCTGGTAATAAACTGTGAAGAGACAGTTTTAATAGTAGACCCAAGAGAGTGAGGTTATAAGGGAGAACAGTTAGGTCTCCAAATTGCCAAAGTCCAGTAAAAAAATAAATGTGTCTTTGGTTAGGATAGTTTCAATGAAAGTGATGAGATTATACATGTCCAGATAAGAAATTCTGTCATGGGTTGGATATAGGGTGTGAGTGAAGACAAGGAAAAAGCAAAAATGGCAAATGGAGGTGTCCACATACTAAAATGGGAACTAGTGAATGGAAGAGCAGATTTGGAGTAGGAAGGATATTAGGAAACTACATTGAGGTCTATCAAATCTGACAAAACTTTAAGACATCCAAATGGCAGGTCAAGATGTGGTTGAGTAAAGTGAATCATGTTCAGGGGAGTGGTTGGTGTTGAAGCCATGGAACTGGTTGAGACCACCCAAGGAGTACAGGCAGACTGAAAAGGAGGAATGTCCAGGACATAGCTCTAAGGCATTTCAACCTTCAAAGTCAACAGGATGAAAATCACCTCCCAAGGAGATGAAGGAATGTCCAGTACAGTAGGATGGGAAGTAAAAGACTGTGTCCTGAAATTAAGAATAGGTCCCAAGAAGGGAAGAGTGATGAGATGTACCCAATGCTGCTGGTAGACAGAAGAATGATAATTGACCTTGTGCTGACAATTACGGTTTATTAGTGACATAAATGCAAATCACTGTAGTACAGGCCTTATAGTCTAATCTTTAAAAATTCTCTTCTGCCCTTTACTCTTCTGTTGTACATTTAAAGATTCTTGGTCCTATTTTCTTTAGTTCAAACTGCATTAATTTCAGTGCTTACCCTTCAAACTACAGTCCTCCCAAAGGATGGTGAAAAGAATCTCAAGATGAGAAAATGTTTTATCTTTCCCTAGAGTAGGAGAGCAGACCGTATTCTGCATCATAAAACCAGTTAGGATAAGGTAGTAACTTGAGAACATCCACAGAATTCTTACCTTCCTATCCCTATGAAGTCACATGAATGTATAATTCTATTTTTTTTTAATTCTAAAACTGCTGTCCTTGAAGTATTATTTATAACACAAGTATATTTAAAAGTATACCAACATATTGCTAAAGAGATTATTCTTGCTGTCCAGAGAAATATTACCTTTAACACCAAAAACTTTATGAGTCCTTTTTTGTCATTTTAATAATTTTTGCCACGGTAAAGATATTACAATAACATGTTTATTTTCCAAAAGCTTAAATAAAAATGAGGTTCTCTGTAAACCACAAGAGCTGAAAGATTTCCTTTTCCTCCCTTTATTGGTAAAGATGTAATACATCTCAAGACTCTGCTGGATTCCTTCAAAGAACTGAGAGTCTTTGTCTCCTTTAAATTAGTAATGTCCTTGATCAGACTCTTTAGATGGTGTGAAGGAGATAAAAGCCTGACTGAAGTGGCTGCACAAGACAATGGAAAGAAAGGAATTAAAGACAGTAAATGAAGGCAACTTATTCAAGGAGTTTTGCTAAAAGGGGGAGAAGAGAAATGGAGTATTAGCTGAAAGAGCATGGGGGTCAAGAGAAAGACTATTTTTTTAAAAAAATGGGAATAGCTATATCATTCTTGCATGCAATGGGAACAATACAGTGGAGACAAATTTTGAAGATGCAGGAAGGAAGAGGTAGAAAATTTTAGGGGCAATGTCTTTGAGGAGGCTAGGAGGGATGGGATTGGAACACAAGTGTTTAGTAGTTGGCCTTAGGTAGGATAATAGCTTCATCCAGTGTAACAGGAAGAAGGCCAAGAATCTAAGTATAGATGCCATAGACGGCTAGATTTGGTGGTAGGAACATATGGACATTCTCTGTATTTCTCTTATTTTCTCAGTGAAAAAAAAAATACATCAGCTGACGTCAGGAAGAAAAGGACATGTTTCAGGTTTGTGGGGAGAGGAGACTGGAAAACAGATGTGTAGGACTGAAAGAGAATATGCTCATTAGGGAAAAGTGATAGTACTGCTAGCTTCCCTTAAAACCTAATACAGATTTGTGATCATGAATTTAAGATGAGATCAGGCAACAACCTGGAGATTTAACTGAAGCACATATACCAAGTGAAACTGTGGTACAAAGGAAGCAACAAATTCCTAGTCTCAACGTTTACCCTTCTCTTTCTCAGATATGTGTAGATGGATGAACAGATGCACAGAAGGCGGGGACATACACATACTTTAAGACCCTGAGTGATCCAGAACCCTCACCACCACTCCTTCACCTAGCTAGCCTGTACTTAACTTACCTGATTTTAGCTTAATCACTTCCTCAGAAAAACATTCTGGCTGTCCTGCCACATCCGTCACTCCCAGATCCTCAGATTACACCCCGTACTTCTCTGTAGCACTTACCCCAATTATGTAAATGAATGCTTATGTAATTATTTTTCATTTCTGTCTTTCCTTGCAGGCTGTAAGCTTCATAAGGGCAAGAGATCATGTCAGCCTTGGCTGTTATATTCCCATTAGATTGCAAGCATCAACAGAGCTTGACACTGTTATTCACTCATCCACTTAGTTACCAAATACGTGTGAGTGCCGGCTATTAGCCATAAGCCATGAGGGCTATGTACTCACACACAGACTTTATGGTCTCAGCAAGAAAGGATTAACCCAATCATCACACAAATATCTAATAAATAGCTATGATTAGTAGTAATACATTAAAAAATATAGACTTCTAGGAGATATTAAGGAGACTTGATCTAATCTGGGGAGCTGGCTAAGGGTTAACCTGGAGAAATGTAATTTAAGCTGACATTTGAAGGATAATAAAAAGTAGATCCAGAGTGGGGGGGGGGGGGAAAGCAGTGTAGGCAGAGAAAACAGATACAAAGATATGGTGGCAGAAGTATACGTGGTGTGCTCAAGCAACCAAAATAAGTGAGGTAGAGCCCAAATAGAAAGACAAGGAGAGGGAAAATAGGTAGTATTAGAGGAGTCTGAACAAATAGGCATGAACTGAACAAATGAATACTATACACACACATACACACACACATTTTAATTTATACACACATGTATGTAAATCAATTCTTCAAGAAGTAAAATATACTATGGCTGAGTCTAGTTTTCCCATTATATCTTTTTACCATGTTTCCCACCCCTCAATAATGTTCATGTAAATTCAATAAACAATGTAGTCAAACCAAGAGAAGATCAAATGGCATCACAAGCAAAGGTAAATAATAATCATAAAAAATATGTGTGAAAAGAAAAGTGTCAAAATCAACATATCACACAGGAGTATCAACAAGCCAAGTTTAGAAGCACCCACCAGTAGTAGTTAGATTTACATTGCAAGCTCCTCTTTCGGTTCAGCAAAACAGTATCATCCATCAAATTATACGAAAACGTTTTATTTTTATTAGCTTTACACTTATGTGTGCTCTGAACTTTTCATTTTATTTAATCATTCTTTAGAACAGTGTAAAGGTAAGGGATTTGTGCCTGGTTTTATGTTTGTGCAGATTTGAATAGAATTATAATCAAATAATATAATCAAGTTGCAATCTATATTTTTCTTTTATAGATATCAATTTATTATACTTGAACAGCACTGGAATTTAAAAAAAAATGTGTCCATAAAAATTTCCTATTAAAATGGATATTTGTCCTAAAAGGACATTTTTATTCCCTTTAAACAAAATTTATTATTAAATTAGCAAAGAATGAACCAGATATTTAGGAAAGACATAAGAGTCGAAAAGCCCCTGCCAATATAGGAAAAAACAAACAAGTTAACCTCCATAAGCTGGGCATTTAACATGTATTATTTCATAAATGTTTACATTAAAAATAATATAAAAACCACCCCCACCATTGGGACTCCTGCCATTTACTAAGGATATTTTATGCATTAGATAAAGTATAAGCACTTTGTAAATATTATTTAATTTTAAAATATTATTTAATTAAATATTCTTAAGAACAATATAGGATAGGTACTTCTTTCTGCCCAATTTATGGATGAGGAACCTGAACCATAAGAAGAAATTGGTCTACAATCACCTAACAATTAAGGTCCAGAAATTAGACTAAATGTGTCTAAGCTCAGAATCTAGGTTATAGTGAGTTTCAAGGTAAAAAGGAGCTTGCCAGTGCTACCCAGCAAGTGTGTGGGGAGCTACAGTTAGTCTGGTGTTTCCCACTGTACCACAAACCGTTGAGAGCATGCAGTAAAGGATCCAGATGACAGGTTAGCTCTCCAGAGAAGAGCTTGGACTGCTAATGAAAACTGGACAGTGAGATCCAAAGACAACCCTCCCCTTTTACAAGTTTGCTTGGGTCCCCCGTCCTCTCTGAAAGCCAGGCCACCAACCCCATGAGAGGACACTTAGCTGTAATACGTTATGGAGACTTAAGCTGAAGATAAAATATAATAAGGAAATAGTTCCACAATAAAAATTATTATGTAGCTGAGCTGGTCTAGCTGTCAGTAATGCCTGAAGGAACACAGAGGTGCACACACACACACACCAACTCCTTTAAAAAAAAAAAAAAAACAGAAATGAAACAAAACGAGGAACCCAAATCAAAAGAACTTGGAATAACAGGAATGGGTTAAAAATGAATGACGATCAGGGCGCTGGATGGCTCAGTCAGTTAAGCATCTGCCTTCAGCTCAGGTCATGATCCCAGAGTCCTGGTCTCAAGCCCCACATCTGGCTCCCTGCTCAGCAGAGAGCCTGCTTCTATCTCTGACTCTCCTCATTGCTTGTGCTCTTTTTTTTAATTATCATGTTATGTTAATCACCATACATTAAATCATTAATTTTTGATGTAGTGTTCCATGATTCATTGTTTGCATATAATACCCAGTGCTCCACGCAGTACGTGCCCTCTTTAATACCCATCACCAGGCTAACCCATCCCCCCACTCCCCTCCTCTCTAGAACCCTCAGTTTGTTTCTCAGAGTCCATAGTCTCTCATGGTTCAGCTCCCCCTCCAATTTCCCCCCTTCATTCTTCCATTCCTGCTATCTTCTTCCCTTTTTTTTTTTTTTAAACATATAATGTATTATTTGTTTCAGAGATACAGGTCTGTGATTCAACAGTCTTACACAATTCTTGCTTGTGCTCTTTTATTCTAAAATAAAATCTTTTTTAAAAAATGAAGATCATAATCTTTCCTGACTTCTGAGACATTTGTCAACCACTGGTGTTGAAGCAACAACACCATATGCAAGATGGGACTGCCTGCTAAGCACGTGGATGCAACAGCTTCAGGCTCTAACCTTTCTTCAGCTTGTTGAACCCTTTGAGACGCCTGCCCTTTCTTCTCACCAGGTTCTCAAAATGATCCAGAGCCTTTAGCATTTCCAACATGTTTTATTCTCTTCAAGGAATCAAAGATTTATCTCAGAATTGAAAATTACAATTAGTAAAACAAGAACAGTCTGTGTTACTTTACTATTGCAAAGGACAGGTATTGTCCATTCACCCAAATAGGTGCCTACCATATAGGACATAATAAATGTTTGGTATATGAATGCATTTTTTTTAAAGATGTGTGTTTTTTTTTAATGTGTGAGAAATACAAAGAGATCCTACAAAAGACAGAACTGTGTGTAAAAGCCAATTTCTTTATTAAGTGAACTTTTACTATCACACAAAATGAATGACCTTAGAGTCTGTGTCTCAAAGGGCTTGTTACCCAAAATGCCTTGAAAGTGATTTGAAACGCAGTCTCAGGCTCCATCCCAGATCCACTCAATCAAAATCTGCAAATAAGTAATTTAGTTTCATATTCAAGTTTGAGAAGCTAATAGGTTTTCAAAGCCTAACCACCACCAATTTAGAATTCCTTAATTCTTTGTAAGATTTTTAACAACTTCCCCAACTTCACATTTCCTAAATTAGAATCCCTCAGTGGGAGCCCAGGAATATGCACTGTAACAAGTACACTCTGATTTCAAAGAGACTGATGTTAATAATTGTTACTTTATTAAAGGAAAATAATATGCACCATTTTCTAGAGATTCACCAATTCTATGAAAATAAACAAGTTCCTCATAGAAAACAATATGTGAATTCCACTTTTTTTTTTTTTAAGAAATCTCTGAATTTGGTGTGATATAAATAAGTAGACTTGACACATTAATACCCAGTTTTCTGAGATAGACATACAGGACTAGAATTAAAGCCTAGCAAGTCACAATTGTTGTTCAGATATATGAAGAAAAAAATGAAACTACACATAGAAAAGTTCAGAGGGAAAAAGAATAGAACACTTAGAAACACCTTCTGTAGCAGAAGGATATGCAATGGTATCTTCCCTACTTAGGCTAAACTCTACTCCTATCATCAACATGCATTTTTTTAAAAGATTTTATTTATTTAAGAGAGAGCATGTGCACATATGTGTGCACAGACACAAGGAGAGGGGAGGGGCAGAGGGAAACACAACACAGGGCTCGGATCCCAGGGCCCTGGGATCATGACCTGAACCATCATGACCTGAGTTGAAGGCAGATGGTTAACCGACTGAGCCACCCAGGTGCCCCCATCAACATATGTTTATACAGTGCCTATTGGTACATGACTCATAATGTTGGTTTTTCTATTTATACAGGAAAATTCCCAAGGATAACTAATATTGCAATCTGTAGAGGCTGCTTTTAGGCACCAATGTGAATGATGGAAAACTAAGTAAGGTAGAAGGGCCCACGGTGACCCCCAACCCCCTGGCTGAATACAAACAGGCCCATTAGGTGACCCACCTCGAAATATCCATAAACCCTAGCTGACCAACGGGTTACTTACATCCAGACCTAAGTGCCAAAAAAGTAAAATTCCCTAAGTTCTCATACCTCCTCACCTTCTCTCTTTAACTATAGTGCCCCACCCCTGCTTCATGGCAGACAGTCTCTGCTTTGCTGTCCTGCCCACCACTTTCTTGAGGTGTATTCAGTAAACTTATTTCTCCTTTGTTCTGCCTCTGGTGAATTCTTTCACGCCCCCCCCCCCAGGCCTCCGACTTCCACCCAATTGGGGCACCTCACATTTGGGGGCCCACATCCAATCAAGACAGACACCACATCTGGTGGCCCGCACAGAGAGCCTCCGTGGCCTCTCACATACAATCCCCATGTGTCACCTTCCATAAGATTAAAGGGGATAAGCATTCCTAAGAGAGAATATGTGCCTAGAGGAAAAGGAAGAAGGTTCTCAGTGGTTTAAATTAAAAGAGGAAGAGCACAGATAACTGGCTAATACCCTCAGACTTGAAAGCTCACAAACCAGAGGAAGAAATGCTTCAGAGATTGAAGGACTATAAAAATCTATAGTCCCTAATAAATTCACATGAATTTGCCACTGAATGTGTCCTTTTGAAGTAGGGCTGGCTTCACATTAACTGCAAATATATAAATCAGAACGGTCACATTTCTAGAGGTTTTTATCCTCATTCTATGTATCTAGAAATTTCTTGTGTTGCTAATTTCATACCTGAAAGCTATAAAACATTATACTCCAAAATTTCAAACATTTACTAAGAATTTAACATGGACATAGAAGCTACTCTTTGTTCTATATAAGTAAATTTGCTTGATAGACATGTTAATGAATTATTGGAATGGTATGGGAAATTTTCAAATAAAAATTTCAAACAAATTTTCAAATCATAAACTTACATACCTAAAAGATTTCTGAATATCAAGTTGTATGTATCTTCAGAAGATTATCCAATTGATTAATTTCAAGGTTATATTTTTTGGTTATTCCAAGTTATCTTTATCATATTATTTTAAATATAAATGTTTCCTGGGACACCTGGGTGGCTCAGTCAGTTAAGCATCTGCCTTTGGCTCAGGTCATGATCCTAGGATTCTGGGATCATGCCCTGTGGCAGGCTGCCCATTCAACAGGGAGTCTGCTTCTCCCTCTCCCTCTGCCTCTGCCTCTGCCCTTCCCCTCTGCTCATGCTCTCGCATGCTCTCTCTCTCTCCAATAAATAAGATCTTTAAAAATAAATGTTTCCTAAAAATCCCTATAACAAAATAACTTATTTTAAAGTTAAAAAAATTAAGTTGATGTTTTATGAGAAATTCTTTGTGTTTTGAAAATTATCATTGCTTAGGAGAAAAGAAATCAATGATGCCTAAAATAGATTTTTTTTTTCATTTAAACCTTGCTTCAAGATTGCAAAACATAAGCCTCTTACGAGATCACCATAGGAAATCAATTTAGTTAAGAGAGATGAAAATAGTCTACCAAGAACTGTATAAGCTTCAAGCTAGAAAAAAATGTTTTGGAGAACAAAAATTATTCCATTATGTTTATAATAAGTCTTGAATGGAAAGATGACCTGTCTGCCTATACTAGGAATTTAAAATAGTTTATTAGCCATGACATACTCAATAGCATGTGGAAGCTTCTTTAGAAAACATGCAAGTACATACATCTAAGAAAGATGACCCATATGCAAATTGCTGCAGTTAGGCAAGAATACTGTCATGAAAACAGGAGATGAGGCAGCTCAGAAAATAATCTGAAGTTGAACAGATAAGTCTAACTGAAGAATCAAACAAATCAATGTGGAATATGGAAGACTTCATAGAAATTGATAGACATTGGGGAGGGTATGTGCTAATGGTGAGTGCTGTGAAATGTGTAAGACTGTTGAATCACAGACCTGTACCTCTGAAACAAATAATACATTATATGTTTAAAAAAAAGAAGAAGATAGCAGGAAGGGAAAAATGAAGGGGGGGAATCGGAGGGGGAGACAAACCATGAGGGACTATGGACTCTGAGAAACAAACTGAGGGTTCTAGAGGGGAGGGGGGATGGGTTAGCCTGGTGATGGGTATTAAAGAGGGCACTTACTGAATGGAGCACTGGGTGTTATGCACAAACAATGAATCATGGAACACTACATCAAAAACTAATGATGTAATGTATGGTGATTAACATAAAATTTAAAAAAAAGAAATTTTAGGAAAAACTTCATTTAAATTCAAAAGAAATTTTATGGGTGAGAGAAAGGATTTATCCCATTTTCTCTTTTTACTCTTCAAAAATCACATAAAGCAACAAATTCCATTCCTTCTAACTTCCTATGTAGGAGAGAAGAGTTTTGCTGCTGTGAAACCCAATATTTTTTTCTGTTCATGGCTTACGTAGCAGCCTTCAAGCTATGGATAGCTTCCTTCAAGTCTTACATCACAATAGCTTAAGTACCTCTGGCCAGAAATAGTTTAGAATACTCCCTCAAATTTCCTCTCAACAAAATCTTCATCTGGGTTCCGACTAGGGCTTAAAGAGTGAGGGCCAAATTGTGCCTTCCTAGTATACCAGTCTTGAAGCAAACCCCAGGAATAAAGCAGTCATTTTTACATTTTATTTTTTAATTTGGCAAAAGAAATACTAAATTATGGTAACAGCCAGAAAGTCTTTTGTTTTCACTGTCTTTCAGTGATCACTGGATGCCTGAAATTTAAAGATTTGAGAGAGAGAGGAAGAGGGAGAACACGCACACACATGAGCACATAAGCTGGGGAGGGGCAGAGGGAGAGAATCTTCAAGCTGACTCCCCACTGAGTGTGGAGCCTGAAGACAGCCAAATCCCATGACCCATGAGAACACAACCTGATCTGAAACCAAAAGTCAGATACTTAACCCACTGAGCCACCCAGGCACCCCTAGATGCCTGAAATGTAGAAGATAATTTTCTAATAAGAATATATACTCAAGGAAAGTTACCTAAGCAAACATAGTATTTACTCAATCACTATGTAATTTTCATTATGCAAGATAAACCTTTCCCACATAAAATTAGCAATGACATGATTTTGTTAAGTATAATAATTTGAAAAAAAATCACATTTCTTCATGTAATTTTCACCTAACCTACTATATTTCATCTGTCATGGATGATATTAGCATTTTCAATAAAGCCTACGATTGCCTTATGTGGGTGAGAACATGCTATATCCATAAAAAGTGAAGTAAATAACTGATACATTTCAAACAAAAATCTGATGTTTCCAAGAAAGAAATATGCAAAAAGCAGCCAGTTTATTCTCTATAAACAAACTACCCTATGATTATTATGAATTTTTAGACATCAGCCAGAGCATCCTGTGCTAAGATGGCTGCAACAGTTCAGCCAATTGTGCTAACACTTAGGGCCCATCCTTCATCATGGACAGCCCACTCAAAGGATGAAAATAGCTGATTTATGTTAGAAGTCTACCAAGGAAACTCAGATAGTGTTTTAGGTCCAAGACAGAAAATGATCTGATTACTTAAATATTGTTCTCATCAGGCAGAGAGTTGATGCAATCTTCCCCCATAAATATGGTTTGGATTTTGAGACTAACACCATACATATACCAGGAGGGTATTAAAGGGTTTATTACTCACATAATGAGACTCCCTTGGGAGAACGGAGCAGGTTCCCAAGCCTGTCCAGAAATGCCTTAGGAGAGCAAGGAAAGGAGACTGGCTTGGGTTTTTCTGGTAGTTAGAAGGTGGGGCTGGGCTTTGGGTTAATACAAACGTAGTTTGCTTTGTTTGAACTTCCTGCCAACCCCAAAGGTGGAAACACACAAGCCTTCTTACCAACTTGTCCAACGTTGGGGCAAAAGAAAGAAGAGTAGTGAGGCTTAAAGATGGTCCATAGACTACCATCAAAAATGGACTTTAGACACCTTACTACAATTTACCCTTGATGAATGAGAGCTGAAATGTGCCATGTTTAATTTCATTGAACTTGTTTAAAAAAAACATTATGGCACTCTGAGGCCAGTAGCCTGAGGCCAATAAGAGTGCTGAAAGATCCATCCTTCATCTTTGACTTGTGATGATTTGACGAAAAGCCAGAATTGTGTATTTTCAGAAGTGAGAGGAATGTCTTTGTCACTATCAATAATATCTGGAACTCTGAAAGGGATAAGGAGTGCCTAAATAAGGCCTTATATTATGGCTTTCATTGTTTAGAGACTTGTATGATCTTGATATTTATTTGGGGTATCTGTGAGGCAAGAGGTTCCTAAAGTTCTTTACCCTAAAGGTAAACCTTGGATAGGAATTATTGTTGTTACTATTGACCAGACCATCTGCCTAGGCAAACCTTACACAATGGCTCAAGGGTGTGTAAAACCAAGCAGATGGAGTCAATTGTTAGCAAGGGCATCCAGTGCTAAATTGCATGAAATTCAGCCTATTAGGGTCACCCTCGGGGCAATTTTTCACCATTAGGGGTGATCCAGAGATTCCAGGAGGCATAAAAGGGTGTTGCTAAAAGATCTACAATGCAAGAGTCTCTGAAGGACATTGTTGTATTGCTATGTGGTCAGATTCTAGAGCCTTTTGTTCTAGGGAGCCCCATTCAAAGTTGTCCAATTTGCAAGTAACAACATAAATGAGCTAAATAAAATGTATAAGTAAGGATTACATTACCTCCAGAATCCAAAAGGCCTAAAACATGCTGGAATTATTTTAATGTTGTCTGTACTGAAAGTGTCAATAGTTGTTTTTTTTTTGACAGCATCAGGAATGGAATGGAGTAGCCTCTGACTAATCCAATCATGCCAAGAGGTTTGTACTTCTGAGATAGCCATGACCTTGTACTTCATGTGTGGCAATGATCTATTCTTTTTCAAATATTTTGTGAATACTGACCGCGTGTTTCAAATGAATGTCGCTGGGGGAGGATGTTAACAGTGTAATGCCATGCCTGTGCTCCTTGGAGAAAGTCGGACAAGTTTTAAATTCTGCCTGCAAAAACTGTGTGATGGTGGAGCTACTGATATACCCCATGGTAAAGCTGTTTTGTGTTCCTTCAGAAGTAAAGGTCAACTGCAGCTGAGAGGCTATTAAAATGGACACTAAATAGATATTAGCCAAAATCTATGGCTACAAGGTATTTACCAGTTGCTGATTGGATGAATCAGTGATTTCAATAATTAAGCATTAAGGTCATGGTAATCTACTGTGAGGTGGCATTCATTGGCTTTAGGTTTAAGAACAGGTCAAATTGGACTATTAAATAAAGAAACACTGAAAATAATCACCCATTCTCTGAATAGCTCTTAAATAATGGCCTTTAATCCTTGAGGGCCCCATTTTTACTTATATTGAGCTATATTAACTATTTTAACTGGTTAGGAAGATCCATGGAGTCCCTTTTGTCAAACCAATTCTAAGTGCCAGAGACTTAAAGTAATTTTTATTTCAATAGGTCAGAAATTCCATGCTTGCTATGGGATATTTTAAGACAATGGATAATTTAGGCAAAGCAAGAATTCTGATAGAGGATCATTAAGGTGAGGTATACCTATTTTATGTTTCATAAATCCTCTAAAACCATACGGATTATTGTGTTTAAATTTAGTGCAATCCCAAAGTGTAACTAATTTGATAAAGTATTGATAAAGATTTGCCAATTACTATATTTCATCAGATATTAAAGTTAATTTGGATTATATAGAGGCACAAAGGCTATTTCGCACTTTTTGTTGATAAATTCGTTTAGTAAATTTTGACTTTCCAATTGGGTCAAATTTCAAATCTGTTTCAGGTTTTGCTTCTCTCTATATCTGAGTTAGGTTTGTTCTTGTTTAATTTTTGTTTTATCATTTTTATTTTGTTTTTGCTGTCTATTGGATATACTTGGGGTAGAAGAGGAGATCCTCTCCACCTACTTACATTAGTTTCTTTTTCCAGAAAATCCTAATCATTATCACCAGGATTAGAGGTCACCCATAGCAATAGTGGCTTTAGTGGTTTTAAGGATCTAAGATTTAAATTGGGTTTAATTAACCCCTCGGGTAAGCCATGGGTATACCGTGAGTGGGTATTTTTCCTCTATAACCCTGAGGATGTGTTTTTTGTTTGTTTGTTTTGGCAACAGAGAAATAGGCAGTAGCAGCAACAGAATTATTTTGTAGGGTCCTAGGGAGCCATCCTAGTGAGGTGTGTGGACCTCAGCATGCCACATGGTAACTGCTCTCCTCCATATTAGCAGTCACCCAAAGGGCCCATATCATACAGAGTGTCAGTCTTTCTCCTGAGCACTCTGTTGAATGGAGACCATTGCCTTGTTGAGACCAGTGGTCACAAGGGTGTTTCTCAGAGCCTAACATTAGTCACAGCTTATGTGAGAATCGAGACACATGATTCAATTTGGGACACACAGGTATGTCTAGGCCATGGACTGGACTCCATGTGTCTCTTACATCCCTCAAGCAAGCTAGATCAGGCATGTTCCTATGGCAAGGTTGAGGTACAGTAATGGCCAAGCTCATTTGAGTCAGAGAAGAAGCAGAAGTATACATAGTCTCAGAATTAGCATAAGCTACCTCTGCCATATTTTATTGGCCAAGTCACAGATCATTCCAGAGTCAGAGAAGGGAGGGAATACAAAGTTATAAAAGCAACAGGACTGGATATAAGGAGGACTTTAACTGGGGCCATCAGTATAATCAAAATACAGGAAAGTCATAGTTCTTTAGCCACCTAACTTTAATAAATCTCAACACCTTCATTTATAAAAGATCCAAAGGATAGTTTTGAGGATTAGAAAATATCTAATAGTCTTTGTATAATATCTGACATACAGTAGGCCTTTTTTTAAAAAAAAAAGTTATTTATCTCTTTATATCTAGAGACTGGCTGTATTTCTGATACAAGGAATCTTCTCTCCTGACCCAGCTAAGTGATACAAAGTGGGCATCTGAAGCAGGCCAGTCCAATTACAACTATTTCTTCAATTTTCTTTTGTTTAACTTAAGTTTGTGTTAAGAGTCAATGCCAGTCAAATTATTAGGGATCATGAAATAGAAGGCTTGGGAGCTTTGAGTGACTCAGTTCCTACCATCCTTCTAGAAGAAGCAATCTAGAGTACAAAAAAAAAAAAAAATTCATACAGAATATTTTATGGACCAATGCCAAAGAGACAGAGGGTCTTAGAGGAGGTTCACATCCTTTCAAGTCCTTTTTTTTCTTTTTTTTTTTTTTTTAAGTTTTCCTTGGAATCTACCTGCCCCAATACCTTCCTTTGGTTATAGGAGATACTCCCATATACTTTCAACAAATTCTTTTTACACAGAAATTTCAAGCTGAGTTTCTAACGTAGCTACCAAAAGAACTCTGAGTAATACACAGATGCATGTCTAGGTTTCAGTCAAGAATTCTAATTGGAACTACTGACCAAGTAAACAAGAACTAAAAATTGTTCTGATGGCTTTAAAACATTAGCAAAATCTTAATTTTGTTTTATACCTAAGATTTGAAATAATGCAAATTCCCACAAATGAAAAATCCATCTTGAATTTAGGTTTCCAGCTGTGTTTATGCTCCTGACATATGGCAATACCAATTTAACTGAAAAACACAAATATCGATTATACTTATGATTAAACTACATTTTGCAAAATTTCAATTATGCAAGTGTTAAAGGCTGCAACCCTCATGTAAATAGGATATTTCATGTTATCAACTGATCAATAGTCTGGTTGAACCCTGAAAATTATGACCGGTTGGTTAAGAAACTTAGAATAGCACAAGGAAAGGCAAACTGTAGTCAGAAGTCAATTTTAAAATCACTGTGTACTAAACATCCATAATTAACAATAAAACCTTAAGATTATTATGAAATTTTATTTAAATTTAAGCAAGTATATACCTTAAGCATTGATTAGTAGGACATAATAAAGGATTTGAATTGTTAAAAGAATGGACATTTTCTTTAACTTTGTCTAAGATCTTAGATAGCAACAAAAATAAGTTTAGTTAAAATTTTTTGTAATTACAGCAAAGATGCACTAGTATGTAGTAGAAATAATGCTTGGTTAGATAGCTAGTCACAGTAAAACAATGAAACTGGATCAGAAATGTAATAACAAGCAATACTAGTAACTAAAACATGTTGAATGTTCAAATATCTTTCAAGGTGTTCTGTATAATCCTTAAATTTAACATTTAATCTTTAAATACGTATGTGATGACATAGATGTCATAGTAATTTTAAGATTAAGAAACTGGCACACACAGATGCTAAGTAACTTGATCATGGTCAAATACTTTGGTTAGTTGCTAATATTTGAACTGGGTAGTCTGGTTCTAGGGATATGCACTCTGAATGACTATTCTCTCATTACCAGCCATGAATTTTAGAAATTAAGATGTTATAGGCTGAATATTTGTGTTCTCCTCAAAATTCTATGTTGAATCCTAACCTCCAATGTGATGGTATTAGGAGGGGGGCTTTGAGGGAGGTGATTCAGTCATGAGGGCAGAGCTCCATGAATGGGATTAGAGCTCCCTCACCTCTTACACCAGGTGAAGAAACAGCAAGAAGATGGCCTTCTATAAACCAGGAAATGGGTCCTCACTAGACACCAAATCTGCTGGCACTTTAATCTTGGATTGTGCAGCTTCCACATCGGAGAAACATTTGTTGTATAAGCCACCCAGTCTGTGGTATTTTTGTTAGAGCAGCCTGAACAGACTAAGACATAAGGTAACACTGCTGGTCTTGGCAGCAAAAATTAACTCTATCCCTGCACTGAGCATTAAGCTAACATTTTATGTATTGGTTGGAAGAATGGGGATAGGAGAGATTAGGAGGGTTGGGGGCAGCAGTGCAGCATTTTGAGTCACACAGCAGCAAAGACCCAGAGACTTATGATATTCTGAATGACAAAACCATAGGTCAGTCACTAGGGAATACTGGTTCATAGGCTCATCCGTGGGTAGAGGTGATAGGTGATACCTTCTTCTAGTAAAAGAGCAATTAAGAACAAAGGACATTTACTATTCAGAAGCTATTTAAAAGTACCTGGAATATAGACATTATAGAAGTTAGAACAAAAATATCAAAAGTAGATAGTGTATGAAATGAAAATGCACTTGGTACTGGACTCTAAGGAAATTTATGTATGTGTATAAATATATGTATGTGTAGATATATATAGGTCTACTCACAGTGCTGTGGAATGTTGATGGAAGCTTCAGAAGTCAGGCTGCCCCAGAGTGGGAGGGTCCTACAGGCTACATGAAGCAGAGTAGGAAAACTGCAAGGCTCTTCTTGATAGAAAGACAATGTCTTCAGACTCTGAAGGGGCAAAGCAAAAGTAGAAAGACCATTTAATAATATCAATTGCTTAAATAATGGAGAGCAGGATAAAATGAGACTCAAGAAATAGCTTGAAATTAATGCTTACTTTTATAAATAAGATAACTGTAAGTCCACACCAGTATGCCCCTCTTATATAGTTGTGGGATGTCACCACGTCTAAACCAGAGAACAGTCCTACACACTTGTCTTAGTCTGTTCAGGCTGTTATAATAAAATATCACCATCTGTGTAGCTTCTAGACAGCAGCAATTTATTTTTCACAATTCTGGATGTTGGGAAGTCAGAGATCAGGGTGTAAGCATGGTCAAGCTAATTCCCTTTTCTGAGTTGCAGATTTTATCCTCACATGGTGGAAAGGGCTAGGGATTTCTGTGGGTTCTCTTTTCTATAAATATTAACGTTAATCCCATTCATGAAGGCCATACCTTCATGGCATAATCACTCCCCAAAGGCCCACCCTCCTAGTACCATCACACTGGCGGGTTAGGATTTCAACATATGAATTTGGGAGGGGGGGACAAACAATTAAATCACAGCTATACTCTTAGACTTTCTGATGTATGTGACTTTGGGTAAAAAAAATGTGTTCTTTTTGTAAGTAGTTCACAAAATAGAAGATCTGGTTCTATGCAACCTCATCCCATATAAAGGTTTTTAAAATTGTTTTGAAAGCATGGGTCTTGTTAGGATTCTCAAGTAAAGGGTAAGACAGTCTTGTTTTGGGCAAGAAAGAAATCCTGAAAAAAGACTGAAATGCAATTTCAGGAAATCTTTCTGGCTCTATTATTTCTGTGCTGTAGAAGAGCACACCCTTTCCTCCTCCCTTTTGTAGGGGATGAACAGCCTTCTTTCACAGGGCTGTGCACAGAGTTCCAAACATACCTCTGCATGGTCTTCATGTTTTCTTCACTAGTGTCCTCAGGTACAATTTTAAATTTTAATCAAACAACTATTGGTGGAAATAGGAGGACCCAACTCTTCTTATAGAGCTCATTGAGCTCTCTGTAGGCCAAAGGCCAGAGATACACATGGGCCCCAAATATGCATGTACATTCATTTTGTGAGCGTTCTATAGAGGGCCCAATTCTAAATATTTGTTAGACAGCAATAGATTTTTAAAAGTCCTTTCTCTCACACAGCTTACATGTAGTGGGGAAAACAAGTTATAAGAAATATATCAAATGGTGTTGTTATTTAAAAAAACAGACAACAGAATCATAGATAGCAATGAATAAAAGGGTAGGGGGACACGAAGTCTACTCCATTAAGGTGATAGTTTAGCAGAGAACTGTTAAGGAGGAGGAGAGTAAGTGTCCCAGGCAAAGAGAAGATTAAATGTGGAAACCCTGAAGTGGAAACATGTATGCTGATTGTGAAGAATAGAAAGAAAACTGGTGTGGTAGGAGCCATCAGGAGAATAGAAGGTGAGCTCAGGATGATGTTGGGCTAGTATTCCAAAAGAAGGACTCTGAGTGAGACGGGAAGCTATTGGAAAGTTTGGAACATAAGTACAGAGAATAATCTAAGGGGTGCAAGTACAAAGGGAAGGAGTCTATAGCAAGAATCTGGTATAAGAGGATGGTGGTTTGTCCACAGTGATAGCAGTAGAGGGATGAGAAGCAGTTTAGATTGTGGGTATATTTTGAAGATAGGACCAATAAGATTTACTGCTAGGTTAGAATGGGGTATAACAGAGAAATCAAGGAAAATTGCAATGTTTTTGGCCTGAGAAAAAAGTGTAGAGCACAGGAGAGATTTCAAAGCTGAAGATATTAACTTGGATTTCATTAAGCAGATCACCTAGAAATGAGTACATGATGGGAACAAAAGAGTTTTAGGTCAAGGTTCTGGGGCATGCCATGAAAGTAAAATAACTGTGTGGGTAATAGTAACCATATTAGTAGCAGTTGTGAGTTTAATATGATTCATAGTTTATGTTAAGCATTTTATATCCAGTAACTCATTCAGCATCATATCAACAATAGGAAATAGCATTAAAGTTTACTTTTTACATATAAAAATTTAGACAATAGTTACTAAAATTTGGACCCAGATCTTCCTAATAAATGGGGAGAAAGCAGGACTCTTAGTAGGTTTGAACCCCTAAGTCTCCTATCCAAGGTATTTCCATAGCATACTCACTCTAGCCCACTCAAGGATAAATATGGAAACTGTTAAACATCCCATATGAACCTGTCATAAGCATTTATTGTTTAATATCAATTAAACATCAATTCCTCTTAAGTCATAGTAACAATACTTCAGATATCTTGAAGGACCAGCAGGTCTTTGAAAACCTTGTTGAGCTACACAGAAAAGCCTTACCTGATGGGCACCTTTTTTTTGGACTTTTCAGTTACATCATAAATCAGTTTTGATTAATGTTTCTATTATTTGCCAGCAAACACTGCTAAATAAAACAATCATATGAACAAAAATGGCTTAGTGAAGTTTATCCATTCTTTTCAATGTTTTCTTACTTGCATTAAGAATCAAAGGAATATGCCACAGTGTCCTCTGTGCATAGAGCCCTAGGACACCTCCCTCCAAACTGCACCCACTTCAGTTTCAAATGTCCTGACAAAAGTGCCTTCTTCACACGGAGATATTCAGGACCACCCAAGCCCATGTCCACTTCAATTGCAGTGATCCCAACCAGGGCAGCCCCAGTATGGAGTGCCCCAGGAACCTCACTGCATGCCAGCCACAGCTCCAGCCAGCCAACAAAAATCACCAAGCACACACAGTTTATACATGGGATGACCATACACAAGACCATTCTTTCAAATTTAGGAAAAGTAGCTATTCTGCCTAATTCACAGAAAACAGAAAGTCAAGCAAAATGGGGAGATAGAGGAATATGCTCCAAAAGGACAAGACAAACCTCAGAAAAAGAACTAAATGAAAAGGAGATAAGCAATATGCCTGTTAATAGTTTAAAATAGGGGTGCCTAGATGACTCATTTGGGTAAGTGTTTGCCTTCAGCTCAGGTCATGATCCCAGGGTCCTGGGATAGAGCCTTGAATCAGGCTCCCTGTTCAGTGGGAGTCTGCTTCTTCCTCTCCCTCTGCCCTTCCCCCCTGCTCCAACTCACTCGCTCGCACTCTCTCACTCATGCTCTCTCTCAAATAAATAAAATCTTTAAAAAAAAAAAAGTTTAAAATAATGATTCTATAGATGCTCACCAGAGAAGAGAGAAGAGTAGAAAAACTCAGTGAGCCCTTCAACAAAGAGAAAATATAAAAAAGAACCCCAAGGAACTGAAATGAATATACGAGAGGGAATCAACAGATTAGCAAATGCAGAACAGATCAGTAATCTGAAAGAAAGGGTAATGGAAAGCATCCAAGCTGAACAGCAAAAAGGAAAAATGATTTTCTTTAAATGGGGATAGGTTAAAAGAGGTCTTGGACAACATCAAATTAATAAACATTTGCATTATTAGGATGCCAGAAGGAGAAGAGAGAAAGGAGGGGAAAACTTATTTGAAGAAATAATAGCTGAAACCTTCCTTAACCTAGGGAAGGAAACAGACATCCAGTTTCAGGAAGCACAGAGAGATCCAAACCAGATGAATCCAAGGACTTCCACACCAGAACACATATTAAAATGTCAAAGGTTAAAGATAAAGAATCCTAAAAGCAGCAAAAGAGAAACCCCATTAGGTTATCAGCTTATTTTTCAACAAATTTTGAATATATCATGCCACTCCTTTCTGGCCTGCAAAGTGCTGAAAGGACAAAAACTACAACCAAGAATACACTACCAGTCAAGGTTATCATTCAGAATGGAAGAGAGGGTTTCCCACACAAGAACTCAATGGAGTTTATCACCACTAAACTGGCCTTACAAGAAATGTTAAAAGGACTTCTTTTATTTTTTTTTAAGATTTATTCATTTATTTTAGAGAGAGAGAGAACGTGGTGGGGAGGGGCAGAGCAGACTTTAATAGACTCCACCCTGAGGAGCTTGACCCCACGACCCTGAGATCATGACCGGAGCCAAAACCAAGAGTCCAACACCTAACGGACAGTGCCACCCAGGCACCCCAAGGACTTAAGTGGAAAAGAAAAGGCCATAATTAGACATAAGAAAATTATGAATAAAAACATGTGGAACATGACAACATATACATAAAACATGGAGGAGGAAGTAATATTTTTTTAGAATGTATCTGAAAGAGGGGAATGGGGTGGGAAGATGGGCAAAATGGGCAAAGGAGAGTGGGAAATACAGCTTCCAGATATGGAAAGAAGTCACTGGAATAAAAGATACAGCAAAGGGAATATAGTCAATCGTATTGTAATAGCATTCTATGGTGACTAATGGCAGGAAGATGGTAGCTACAATTGTGAGCATAGCGTAAATTAAACTTGTTAAATCACTATATTATACACCTGAAACTAATTTAACATTGTGCGTCAACTATACTCAGAAAAAACAGTTAATCTTTCTTATTAGAGACATTTAAATAATTTATTGTGAAAGTAACAAGCCTAAGCTCTTGTCTTTTATTATATAAAAAAGCTTATGTACTAACACATTAGCAACATCTTAATACAGTCTAGGAGATAATCTTATCAAGGAAACATGACTAACAGCTATAATCAATCATGCAATGAGTATTCACCACCAAGTACTAAGAGCTTATTCATTTTTAGTTTAATGATCATTGTTACATCTACCAAGCTTTTCCTAATAGAGATAGTGTGATCATGCTCTTTTAATATTCCACTCAGCTAGATTCATATTTTAAAAGTTAAGGCTGCAATATAATAGCTTGGCTAATTATACAATTAAAAACTAGAACAATTAATAAACTACAAACTTGATTACTTCTGGAGAGGGAAACTTGCTACCTGGGGATTGGGAATAGAATGAAATATTGCTTTTCATCCCATATGCTTATATATTTTGAATTTTTTCACCATGGACATGTAGCATTTATTACAAAAAAAAAAAAAATTTAAACCTGAAAAGAATTTGTACACAGAAGATTCCTCTCTGATATAAGCAATCCTTTTAATCGTCCTAATATTGAAAGGAAATAATCTATCCATATACTTCATTTCCCAGCTGATACAGAAAACATGAGAAAGGAAAGATTTATCTTATGCCTGAATCTTTTTGTTTGAATAAAACTCACTGACCAAAGCCAATACACATATCACATCACTATGAGGAAAGGCTTAGATGTGATCTATTCATGCTGGCTGGTAAAGAGGCTTTCTCTATTGCTTGCATACTGAGATAGGAAAATACCAAGGTAATGATTCGATCATTGCCTCAACATGACAAACAAAACAAACTGTGTTTGAAAAAATATTTAACCAATCAACTCTGAGGCATAGTAGCCTAATATTTAAACATGAACTTTTAGCCAAACTGCCCTCTGCCACTTACATTCTGTGGAACCCTGCTCTTTGTTTCAAACTGTTTATAAACTAAGTATGTCTCCCTAAAACCCTAACCTCAATATGTATTATTAGGAAAATGAGTCTTTAGGGATATAATTAGGGTTAAATTAAGTCATAAAGATAAGGCCTGAATGACACCGAACTGGTGTCTTTATAAGAGGAAGAGACACAAGATCTTTCTTCCTCTCCACACGTGAGCAGAAGAAAGGCCATGAAGACACAGTGAAAAGGCAGACAATTACAAGCCAACAAGAGTCCCACCGGAAAATGAATCTGCCAGCACCTTGATCTGCAACTTCTAGGCTCCAGAACCATGAGAGAATTCTGTTGTTTAATACCCAGTCTGTGGTATTTTGTTATGACAGCCCAAGTTGACTAATACAGACTCCTTATCTGTAAAATAAGTATAATGATTGTACCTGCCTGTGAGATATATATGGGTTAATAAAAGCTAAAGTACCTGGCAGCTGTTAAGTATGTCCTTATTTTTTAAGCTATGTTAGAGCTTCAGATAATTAGACAAAATTGCATATCTCTTCTGTATTAAGACAAAAATCCCTATGTCCTCATTGTTTTGGGTTATCAGAGGGGAAGTTAAAGTTTGTCTTCATTACTGGCAGCTCACATTATGGAACTCAGGCAAGTAGGATTACAGTCAAATATTTTATAATATTACCCTAGAATAATATGTTGCTCCTTGATGAAGTTATCCTCTTATTTTATTAAATAGCTCTAATCGTATGGTACATCAGTCTGTTTGAACAAAATTTTCCAGTTATAGGAGAGGTTTAACACACAGATTGACTTCGTGAATCACTACTAACAGGTGGTGATTTACCCTTTATTCCCCAATATAAAGATAAGTTTTCAATACCAAAGGACAAATACACTAGGAGAGAAGGTAATGTGAGATAAAGGTGGCAATAATTTTTGCAAGATGAAAAAGCAGATGGGTGATTTCCAGCCTTATTATGCACGGCAGAAAGAGCTGAAATTTCACTGCCAGTAGAGGGGAAACCCAGCGGCAGCAAGCAGATCTCTTAAAAGGCTCAGACACTGAAAGCATCATGTGTGTCTGAAGATAGGATGACAAGGCTGGCTAAAAACAGGACTGTTTGAATCATGGTATAAGGAGTAGGAAGGCCTCCAGATTCCCTCCTCCAGTCTGTGCAAAGAGGCAACTGGTCTTCCCTTCTCAGTAGCAGAGATTCTGGAGTCAGAGCCATGAGACTGCAAAGAGCAGAAGTCAGTAACTAGTCAAAGCAGGAGGAGTAAGAGGATGACGAAGCATTGCAACGCTTCCCCCCCCACTCAACCGTCCAAATACTGGCAGCCATACCTACACAGCCCAAACAGAGACCGGAAAACTTCCCTTGCAGAAGCAAATTCTTCTGAGAGATAACTCACATATACTTTGCAGTTCTGAATAGCAAAGTCCATGAGACAACAAGACTTGCACACATACCCAGAACATCTGTGTGGCTTTTTAGTTCATGGCTCTTAAATAGCATGGCTCATAACACATTGAGAGAAGTCTCTAATAGGATTTGGAAAGACCAACAAAAAGAAAAGGAATCTGGAGTAAACAGAAACAATGTAGGAAAAATACTTTCAACAATGTATTGGTCAAGGTTCTTCACAGAAACAGAATTTATAGGAGATATAGGAATTGGCTCACAAAGCCGTGAAGGCTAAGAAATCCCATAATCTGCCATGGGCAAGCTGGAAAACTAGGAAAGCCTGTGGTAGCATAATTCAGTTTTTGAGTCCAAAGACCCAAGAACCAGGAGTTCTGATGTTCAAGGGCAGGAATATGGACATCATAGCTCAGGAAGAGAAAGAATTCTCCTTTCCTATGCCTTTTTGTTCTATTTGGGCCTTCAGCGAATTAGATGATGCCTGCCCACATTGGTGGGAGTAATCTTAGTCTACTCAATCAAACGGTAAACTCTTCCAGAAACACCCTCATAGACACACCCAGAAATGTCTCTGGCCATCTGGGCACCCCTCAGCCCAGGCAAGTCGAACATGAAATTGTCACAAACAGTATAATTAATATTCACAGAGAAATAAAAAATTATGTTGTATACATGATAAAAGAACTGGATCAAAATAGAAACTTAAAGAATGATAAAACACTATTGTAAACTAAAAATATTGTAGGAAAAAGTAGACAAGTTAAAAAAATAAAGGAAGCGGAAATTCAGGAAATCTTAGAGAGCAAAGAACAAAAGGAGGAGAAGTAAGAAGTTATCAAAAAAAAAAAAAAATCCAACATGTACCTAATAGTTCAAAAAAGAACAGAGTAAACAGAATGGAGGAAATTATCACACCAACATGAGAAAATTTTTCAGAATCTCCCATTGTTATGGATAATATGTCCCTGCCAAGGCTCCGTGTTGTCACAGTGACAACTTGGGAGAAACTGAGTGAAGGCTACATGAGCTCGACATATTATGGCTTGCAATTGCATGTGAATCTACAGTTATTTCAAAATAAAGGAGATAAAAAGCTAAGGTGGAGTTTATGTTGTTTTTTACTCTTTAGAGAGAACATTTAAAGTCATCCAGATAGTACTTGGGAGGTAACTCACCCAGATGATACAGTAACAGATTGTTGTCCCTCTTGCAGTGAGGAAACAAACTTTCCCCAAATCCTTGATATCATTCAAACTCTATTCTCCAAGAAGGATATAATACAAAGTCCTCAATTTTAAAAAGTTAAAAAGGATACTATTAGGTAGCTATGGAAGGGTCTGCTCCTGACTACTGCACAGGTAGTCATCATGGGATATTTTCATTGTCCAATAAGGAAGTAGAATGAACAACTTGCATTCAGGGATTGAGAAGGAAAGCTGTCTGACCCCAAAAAGATTCAACAAACTAAATATAGAGATATGATTGTGGATCAGCTCACACCACCATAAACCCAATCAAGGTGCTGTATTTCTGGATAGGCTGGCCCTTTCTTTGATGGGGAATGACTATGGTTTGTACTGAAGGGGTTGGACCCTGGAAGAACATCCTAGAAACCAGTATGGGGCAGCTGAGCTATGTCTAACATTGAAAGAAGAGACTACTCCTTAGAGTCACATGCCCCAAAAGCCCACACCTGTCTACACTAGGAGGTGGGGCAGCACACATGATTGGCAAGATTTTCATACTATGAATGACTGCTAATCAAAGGAAACATGATGTAAGAAGAGCCTATAGCACCACAGGCAGCAGCAAACATTAGAAACTGGGGCTCTCTCTACATGGACATGGCTTTCAGATGTACTTTCTTATAGACTGAGTAAACCCCAGACTATCACGGAATGAATGGAAAGGGCGATAGCCTTCCTACTCAAACTGGCATACTGACTCTTAAAATAACATTAATTTGTAGAAATAAAAGAGAGGTGACCAAATCTGCAGATGTGAATAGCAGTATATAAAAAGAAATAAATTTGCATAAGAGAACAAAGTAAATACACTAAAGTATTAATTGTAGCTAACCTCTTTTCCTTTGTTTTTTTTCAGATTTTCTTTAGGATGGCGGTATTGATCATTTAATGAAATAAACTTTGGAATAAAAAAAATAAAAAAGAAAGAAAAACTTTGAAGAAAATGTAAAATGTAAATTGTACAAGAAAATAGAAAAATAAAATGAAACCTATATAGAATAAAGCTTAACTCTATCTCTTTGAAGCAGTTGACTAAGTAAAAGTCTAATCCTATGCTTATAATATAACTGAATATCACAATGCCCGATTCTTAATTAAAACTCACATTCATTATTGTTGTAGCTCTTTGTTTTTAAAATCCTCACCTGAGGTGTTGCTATAGTTTATTTTCTAGAAAACAAGTTGACCTTTTGTCAATGGGCATTTTCTTTTTCAAATGGTCCTTGCATAAATGAAGTCCAACATGGAAAGCTTTCAGTTTTATACATTGCATTTATTTTGTGAAACTATTTAAGCAACTACTTGTTAATATTCCTTCCAAATGGAAAGATTCACATCATCTAGAAACAGTTTCTGAAATGCAACTGCTTCAGAGACAATGGAGTCATTGCACAGAAAAACTCGACTGGGCTGATTTATGTACAAGAATCAATCTCTTCAGAATGAAAAATGAAATTAAACTTTTTTTCTGCTTACCTCTTAGACAAAAACACTGCAAAAGGCCTCTCAGAACACAAGTAATAAAGCACAGGTTGATGACAATCAAAACTGTTGGATGTGAGAGCTCTGTATTGAAGTAAGCTATCTCACAGACTGAGAGCTTACAGGTAAGTAGTCAAGCTACCATAATGGTGAAGAGAAACCAGAACTCAGAGGAAGGTAGACACTATCTATCCAACTCCCTTGAAACTAAATATACTTGTGTGTGTGAACAATATGTGGATAATGATATGGCCATACATGTAATTAAAGTAGCTGTCTTAGAATGCTTAGGCCACTATAACAAATTACCATAGACTGGGTAGCTTATAAACAACAAATGTTTATTTCTTACAGGTCTAAAGGATGGAAGTTCAAGATCAGAATGCCACCATGGTTGTATAGACCCCTCTTCTGGGTCACAGACTGCCAATCCTCAGTGTATTCCCAGAGGGCAGAGAGCAGAGAGGGGAAGCAAGCTCTCTCAGGACTCTAAGGGCATTGATCATATCATAAGGGCTTCACTCTATTGACCTAATCCCCTCCCAAAGTCTCCCTTTCCTATAACCATCACTGTTAGGATTTCAACATGAAACATGGGGAGATACAAACAGTCTATAGCAGAAGCTGTATGGTATGATTTCACGGTCACTGGGAAAAAGTCATACTCTTAAAATACCTCCTCTTCCAGCTATTAGAGATATATTCGATAAACTCTCCCATTAAAGTGGAAATAACCTCAAAGAAGCAAGCCTTGGGGCACCTGGGTGGCTCAATAGGTTAAGCATCTGACTTTTGATTTTGGCTCAGGTCATGATCTCAGGGTTATGGGATCGAGCTCTGTGTCTGACTCGCTCAGCGTGGAGTCTGCTCAGTTCTCTCTCTCCCTCTGCCCCTTCTATGGCTCATGCTTGTGTGCTCGTGTGCTCTCTCTCTCTCTCTCTCAGATAAATACATTTTAAAAAAAGAAGTAAGCCTTTTTCCGGATCAAATTCTTTCCTGAAAGCAGCTTTAAGAATTATATTATATGAAGGGAATATAGTCAAAGTCAGGAAGTGTTAAAAAGATGAAAAAAATAAAAAAAAAAAAAAGAAAACTTGTGTTCATTGATCTAAACCTATGCACCTTTGCCTGCCTTAATTAGGGTGCATAGACTTTTGATGTTCTCTGGTATAAAGAAAAATCTCTGAACCCTAAACCATTCACACAGCAAATATTTTAAGATTTTTAAAAAAATATCCCTATCTTAAGATCAGCAATAGGTTTTACTTTCCTATTCACTAGGATACTCTGACTCTGACATTCCAGATTTAGAGCCCACATGCAGAGTCCTTTGAGACTTTATGAGATGACCTCTACTTCATTCTCAACATCATTTCAACTAATATAAACTCTAATTATTTCATGCCTGTTTAACTTTCTCTATTTGACCTATAACCTGCCTGACCTATGATAACAGCCAGGTTCTTGCTTACTCTGTTTGCACTCACCTACATTGCCTGTTTCAAAGAAAATTCCAGATTTCTTCTATACATAAACACCCACTTACATGTGTTCATACTCCACCCTAAGACATGGTTCTAAATTCTAGCTGCACATCAGAATTACATTAAAGGCCTAAAATATAGATGTCCAGGCCCCAAACCTAATCAACTGAATCAAAATCTCTATAGAGCCCAGGCATCATCATTAGAAAACAACAACAACAACAACAACAAAAAACACAAAACCTTTCAGGGCATAAAAAGAGTTCAGAACCACGGACAAAATGAGTCCTAATTCTTCAACCCTGGTATACCTAAGAGTCATTTGAAGATCTTAATAAAAATGAAAATGTATAGACTCTAAATCCAGACTGGAATCCCAGTAATCAACATTCTTAACAAGCAACTATAGTTCTGATGCAGGTGGATGTGTTCCTTATATCCATCATTAATATACTTCTTTAGGAGCAGCCCTAATATGAAACTAGGTCTAATGTATTTTTAAAATTTTAATAGGGCATGCCATTAATTTATCATTTATTATAAAACCAATTCTCATCTAAAAAAATGAATAAAAATGTAAAAGAAGACGTGAACTATACATGTCAAGAAACACCTTATTTTATAGGATATCTAAAAGGTCTGGATAATAAGTATTTTTAATAAATAAAATATGACAGTAAAGTATGGAAAACATTAAGAAGTTGAATTGCATTTCTGTTGGCTTCTTCTCTTTTTATCCCAGCCTCTTGATGTTGGATTTCTACAGGGCTCAACATCTTAGTCTTCTCTGTAAACACGAACTCCTTTGGTAAATCGTGCTGTTTCATGGCTTTAAATATACCATATATGCTTACAATGCCTAAGTTTATATCTCAATCCAATTATCTAACTTAAATTTCAGGGTCCATCTAATAACTACCCAAATTCAACATGGGGAGACCAAAGCAGTTAGACGTCACAGTGAAGACTCCAAGAAAGAAAACAATTGCACACAGAAAGAGCACTTAAGATCTGTAGAGGGTCCATCCTAATTTTTCATTGAGTATTGATCAATGTACACATTTGAGGAAACTATGTAAAGGCAGGAAAACTACCTAGGGTCCACAAAAGGCTGTAAAAAAAGAAATCCTATTCTCAGATTTCACATAAAATCTCACCACTCATGAGGCATTCAGTAGAGCTTTGCTTTGCTCAGAGTGTTGCTTCAGTAATAGGAAGAATTAGCTCCAAACAAACCACTGTCCTAACCACACCTAACAAAGTTAGAAGATCTAAAAGGGTTAAAGCATTTCTTAACAAGAAAAGGTATATCCCACACAAAGCTCAAGACTGTAAGAATAGAAATATATCCAGCACCAAGAAAGGTATAATTCACTACGTCTAACATCCAATAAAAAGTTATGTATGCAAAGTAGAAAAATAGGACCTATGAGAAAAGTCTATCAAGAAAATTCAACCCAGAAATGATACAGATCATAGACTTAGTAAACAAACATTAAAAATTGCAGGTGTACATCACATGTTCCTGAAAGCAGAGACAAGATTAATCGGGTTAATAGAGTTTTTAGAAGGACACAAATCAAAGTTCTAGAGATGAAAACTAAAGTGTATAAAATGAAAAATAAAAATATATGTGGGATTAATAGATTCGATGTTGTAGGTGAAAAAATTATTGAACTTGAAGACATACCAATAGGGTTATCTTAAGTGAAACAGAGAGCAACAATTTATTTGTGGGACAGCTTCAAGCACCCTAATATATATGTAAATGGAGCCCCTAAGTTAGACAACAAGGTGGAGGACAAATATTTGAAGATTTGGTAATTGGAAAAATTTCATAGTTGATGAAAAATATAAACATATATTGAAAAATCTCCATGAACACCAAACACAAGGAAAATGAGGAAAACTACACCAAAGCACAGTGTAATCCACTTTCTCAATATTGTCTCTGTCACTGACTTTAAGTGTAAGAGAAGAAAAATCTCTATAGAACTTTTTTATATACAAAGGGTCCAAAATAATAATAGCATCAGACTTCATGTCAAAAACAACACAAGCCAGATCACGAAAGCATTATCTTATTGATTTTAAAGTACTGAAAGAAAAAATACCAACTTAGATTGATCCCAGTGATAAACTTCTGTATTAAGAAGAAAGCATTCAAATCAATGATCTCAGCTTCAGTCTCAACAAGAAAAATAGTAAATTGTCAGAGGAGGTCAAGAGGACATGATCACTGGTTGACCCTTGAGCTGGACCCTGACAATCAAAGGCTCCTCACCCTATCCTCTGTCCATGGAATGTGAATTGTTTGCCTTCCCCACTCCCAGAGGCTGACCCAAGGACATAGCCTTGAAATAATGATGTGGTACTGAAACTATCTGGACAGTATATGTGACTGAACTCAGTTAAGGCCCCTATATAAATTTTTAAGATGTGACAGGTGGATGTGGAGATCTATTGGTTTTGCCGTTGCCCAAGATAATCCTCATATGTAACTTCTCTTTGCTTATTCAACCTGCCACCTACCAATATGAGGTGACCTGCCTCTTTCTTCAGTCCCTCCCTGCCTCCAAGTATGGGGCTTATTTCAAATTATTCCTTGGAAGCCCCCAAGGAGCTTGTGAACCAACAACTGGTGAGTCAGCCAGGAGACCAAAGAAATAGGCCATGGGAAAGAGGTGTCTGTGGAGTAAAGCCTGAATTAGCTATCAACTTCCTATGGGAAAAGATGGCCCTACACATCTCTTAAGTTCCCTAGCCTTGAGAAAGAAGCATCTTTGAGGGAAATCCAAATTGGCCTTCGACCTCCATGTGGGGAAGATGGACCATATGTCAGATGCTTGTGGACCACCACACAAATACAGGGATGCCTCAAAAATGCTGGCTGCCTTAATACACTTATTTGAGGAATTACACATAGCACACTGTAGCAGAGTAAGGGGAATACATGAATGCCACAGTGGGATGGCCTCTACTATGGGCAATTCAGCTGGCCACTGATACCCAACCAGAAGCTGAAGCTTGAATTAGAAAGTTAGAGAAAGAATGGAAATTAGAGAAGGATATGCAGAGGTCCACTACTCGACTATCTTCAGGGTTGACAGACAAGGTAGGAGAGCAGAATAATAAATTAGATACTTAGCATGCCCTTTACAAAGTTAGGAGGGCACAAGACACCAGAGATTAAGATCCAGACACTTACGGCAAAGCCTAAAAGGATGCTAAGAGTTGGAATCTCTGGGAAAATCATGAAAGAGAAGGATATTATCATGATTGAAAATAAACAGGGCCACCTGGGTGGCTCAGTCCGTGAAGCGTCTGCCTCCGGCTCAGGTCATGATCTCAGGGTCCTGGGATCAAGCCCTGCCTCGGGCTCCCCGCTTAGTGGGGAGCCTGCTTCTCCTACTGCCCCTCCCCCTGCTCATTCTTGCTTTCACTCTCTCTCTCTCTCACACACATAAATAAAATCTTAAAAAAAAAAAAAAGAAGAATCCAGAGGTGTCCCATGCTCTCTGACCCTAACACAAAGGAATATTTCAAATAACAATTACCAAAAAATTCCTAGGAGAAAGTTTCCATTTTTTTCTGTCCCTTGGAGTTGGGAGTCTTAAGTCTTTGAAATGTAAACACCCCAGGAGATAACCAAAACAGGGCACACACTAAAAAACAAAGGGGGGGGGGTTAATATCAAAAGTACACTGATCCAAAATTAAGATTTGGTTTTCTGTTAAAAAGACAAAGTTTTCTTAAATTACCAGTCTGCTCTTGATAAGAAACTAAGCAAAAAGGTTTTTCTTTACTTTTTTTTTAACCTTCAATGTAATCTGCCTACAAAAAAGATTCTATGTTTTGTCTTTATCAGGTCTTTGATTTTTTTAAACTAGTTCCATTGTGAATGTAACCAACTGCTTTTTCATATTTTAGTGAAAACATTAGCACATTGTATTTGCAAATACAAGCGCATTTTGATGAGAGAGCAGAAGGCTAGCTAAGGACAAAGCACCAGCTGACACCCTGCAACCTCCCCCCTACCCCCACTACTGGGTGGGACATGTGTGAGCTTCTTCCAGGAATCTCCCAACTATCTTAATATTAATGCCTTGCTAGAGGGAAAAACAACCTGAACTTGACAATGGCAAGTCCTCCATACCCTGTGAGTCTTCTTTACCATATGAAAATACTTTTGAAACCTCCCTTTCCTTACCTCCCCCAACTCCCAAGTACACAATCAGTCACCCCTCACAACCCCAGGACAGCAGCTCTTTCTGCCCACAGGTCCTGTCCCTGTGCTTTAATAAACCACCATTTTGCACCAAAGATGTCCAGGAATCCCTTCTTGGTCATCAGTTCCGGACCTCACCCCACCGAACCTCACCTATATCCCAAAACCTCATCAATTTTATACTCTGTTATAATGTCTTAATTCTCTTAAATTTTCCACTACCATCTGTCCATTATAAAGTCCAGAGGAGCATCCTCACATAATATAAAACAAAAAACAAAATACATAAAGGCGATACAAATGAGCTTTTCCCCTCGAAGAAACCTGGTGGTCTCTAGTGAGTAGAACCTTAGGGGAATAGTAGTTAGAACTAATAAGCCCTATTTCTAGGTTTTGCTTGGATTTAAAAGAAAATTTTGTTTAGAATACTAAGAACTAAGTGATGAAGATGACAGGAAGTAGAATTGAGCTGCACATCTGAGAAAGGCCCAAGATGGGGAAAGATACCCACTGTATGCAACTGCCATGCAAACGGGAAACAGCTTGGTCAGAGTCCACCAAATGTGCGAGAGACTTGAATTCAAAGTCCCAGCTTCACCACCGAAGACTCTATGATCCTGGGCAGATCACTTAACTTCTGAGACTTAGATTCCTCCTCCATAGCATAATATAAGGAAGAGAAAAGTAATTGAGAAACTACCAATTCTAGAAACGTTGTATTTTATCTCATTGATGCTCATTTTATTCTCATGGAACTGTGAAGTAGGCATTTTTATTTCTACTCTGAAAACATGGAAGTGACAACTCAAGATAAAGTTATTTACCCAAAGACTCCAGTGTTAGTAAGTAGTAGAGACAAAATTCAAACCTTCACATTATTTTACCCTATGATCAGCAAACTGTAGCTCAGAGGCCAAATCTGGCCTGCCACTTAGTTTTGTATGGTGAACAAGCAAAGGATAGTTGGGAAAAGAAATCATAGGATTAATATTTCATGACTCAGGAAAAATTATATGAAATTCAAGTTTCAGGGTCCATGGACAACATTTTACTGAAACACATTCATGTTCATTAATTTAAATATAGAATATGGTTGTGGGCGCCTGGGTGGCTCAGTTGGTTAAGCGACTGCCTTCGGCTCAGGTCATGATCCTGGAGTCCCGGGATCGAGTCCCGCATCGGGCTCCCTGCTCGGCAGGGAGTCTGCTTCTCCCTCTGACCCTCCTCCCTCTCATGCTGTCTCTCATTCTCTCTCTCTCAAATAAATAAATAAAATCTTTAAAAAAAAAATAAATAAATAAATAAATAAATAAATAAATATAGAATATGGTTGTTTTTGTGCAACAAAATCAGAGCTGAGTAGTTGTCACAGAGACATTATGGTACAGAAAACCTAAAATCTTTACCATCTGGTCCTTTACAGAAAAAGTTTGCAGATTCCTGCTCTTGACTGCTTCACAAGATACTGGGGCAATTATCAGATAATATAAACAAAAGTTCTGTAATCTGTAGAGCACAATACAAATCTGAGGGATTAATATTCTAAGGAATAAGCAGGGAATTATAACAGAAACTAACCAACAATCATAGCAAAAAACACAAAACATTTTCAAAAGCAAAGGCCATCAACAGAAGAACTCTTTGTGACTTGCAGTAAAACTGCTTTTTTGATTAAAAGAATGCTTTGGGAATAGAATATTTTGCCTAGATTAGGTGGACTCTGTTACATGCTAATCAATGAGGTCATCACTATAATCAGAATCCTGCAAAAGTCCACAAATACATAGAGGTTAAAGAATATCCTACTAAAGAATGAATGGGTTAATCTGGAAATTAAAGAAAAAAAAAATACATGGAAGCAAATGAAAACATGACCGTACAAAACCTTTGGGACACAGCAAAGGTGTTCCTAAGACGGAAGTATATAGTAATACAGGCCTTCCTCAAGATGAAAAGTCTCAAATACACAACCTAACCTTATACCTAAAGGAGCTGGAAAAAGAAGAGCAAATAAAGCCTAAAACCAGCAGAAAAAGGGAAATAATTAAGATTAGGGCAGAAATAAATGATGTAGGAATAAAAAACAATAGAACAGATCAACAAAACTAGGAGCTGGTTCTTTGAAAGAATTAACAAAATTGATAAACCCTGACTTATTAAAAAGAAAAGAGAAAGGACCCAAATAAATAAAATCACAAATGAAAGAGGAGAAATCACAACTGACACCACTGAAATACAAATAATTATAAGAGAATATTAGGAAAAATTATATGCCAACAAATTAAGCAATCTGGAAAAAACTGATAAATTCCTAGAAAGATATGAACTACCAAAACTAAAACAGTAAGAAATAGAAAATTTGAGCAGATCCATAACCAGCAAATAAATTGAATCAGTAATCAAAAATCTCCCAACAAACAAGGGTCCAGGGCAGGATGGCTTCCCAGGGTAATTCTACTAGACATTTAAAAAAGAATTAATACATATTCTGCTGAAGCTCTTCCAAAAAATAAAAATAGAAGTAAAACTTCCAAACTCATTCTACAAGCCAGCATTACCTTGATCCCCAAACCAGACAAAGACCCCACTAAAATGGAGAATTACAAATATCCTTGATGAACATGAATGCAAAAGTTCTCAACAAGGTAATAGCTAATTGAATCCACAGTACATTAAAAGGACTATTCACCATGGTCAAGTGGGATTTATTCCTGGGCCACAGGAGTGATTCAATATCAACATGATACACCACATTAATAAAAGGATAAAAACTATATGATCCTCTCAATAGATGCAGAAAGAGCACTTGACAAAATACAGCATCCTTTCTTGATAAAAACCCTCAACAAAGTACGGATAGAAGAAACATACCTCAACATGATAAAGACCACATATGAAAGGCCCACAGCTAATATCAACCTCAAAGGGGAAAAACTGAGAGCCTTTCCCCTATAGTCAGGAATAAAACAAGGATGTTTACTCTCACCACTGTTATTTAACATAGTACTAGAAGTCTTAGCCTCACCAAGCAGACAACAAAAAGAAATAAAAGGCATCCTAATCAGCAAAGAAGAAGTCAAACTTCCACTATTTGCAGACAATTTGATACTCTATGTAAAAAACCTGAAAGACTTCACAAAAAAATGGCTAGAACAGGTACATGAATTCAACAAATTCTCAGGATATAAAAATCAATGTACAGAAATCTGTTGCATCTGTACACACCAATAATGAAGCAGCATAAAGAGAAGTCAAGGAATCAATCCCATTTACAATTGCACCAAAATCCAAAGATACCTACAAATAAACCTAACCAAAGAGTTAAAAGATCTGTACACTGAAAACCATAGAACACTTATGAAAGAAATTGAAGAGGACACAAAGAAATGTAAAAACATTCCATGCTCATGGATTGGAAGAATATTGATAAAATGTCTATACTACCCAAAGAATCTACACATTCAATGCAATCCCTATAAAAATAACACCAGCATTTTTCACAGAATTATAACAAACAATCCTAAAGTTTGTGTAGAACCAGAAAAGACCACGAGTAGCCAAAGTAATGTTGAAAAAGAAAAGCAAAGCAGGAGGCAACACAATTCCAGACTTCAAGCTATATTATAAAGCTGTAGTCATCAAGACAGTGTGGTACTGGCACAAAAACAGACACAGATCAATGGAACAGAATAGAGAACCCAGAAATGGACCCACAGATGTATGGCCAACTAATCTTCAACAAAGCAGGAAAGAATATCCAATGGAAAAAAGACAGTCTCTTTAATAAATGGTGTTGGGAAAACTGAACAGCAGCATGCAGAAGAATGAAACTGGACCACTTTCTTACACCATACACAAAAATAAATTCAAAATGGAGGAAAGACCTAAATGTAAGACAAACCATCAAAATCCTAGAGGAGAAAACAGGAAGCAACTTCTGTGACCTTGGCTGCAGCAACTTATTAGACATGTCTTCAGAGGCAAGGGAAACAAAAGCAAAAATGACCCGTTGGGACCTCATCAAGATAAAAAGCTTCTGCACAATGCAGGAAACAATCAACAGAACTAAAAGCAACCTACTGAATGGGAGAAGATATTTGCAAATGACATATCTGATAAAGGGTTAGTAACCAAAATATATAAAGAACTTATAAAACTGGACACCCAAAAAATAAATAATCCAGTTACGAAATGGGCAGAAGACATGAATAGACATTTTCCAAAAAAGATATCCAAATAGCTAACAGACACATGAAAAGATGCTCAACATCACTCATCATTAGGGAAATACAAATCAAAACGGCAATGGGATATCACTTCACATCTGTCAGAAATGGCTAAAATTAACACAAGAAACAAAAGATGGTAAGGATGCAAATAAAGGGGAACCCTTTTGCACTGTTGGGAATGCAAAGTGGTGCAGCCACTCTGGAAAACAATATGGAGGTTCTCAAAAAGTTAAAAATAGAATTACTCTATGATCTAACAATTGCACTACTAGGTATTTACCCAAAGGATACAAAAATACTGATTCAAAGGGGCAGTTTATAGCATGATGTTTATAGCAGCATTAACAAGAGCCAAATTATGGAAAGCACCCATAAATCCATTGCCTGATGAATGGGTAAAGACGACATATATGCATATGAATATATGTGTATATGAATACACACACACACACACACACAATGGACTATTACTCAGCCACAAAAAAGAATGAAATCTTGCCATTTGCAATGACATGGATGGAGCTAGAGACTATTATGCTAAGTGAAATAAGTCAGAGAAAGACAAATACCATATGATTTCACTCATATATGGAATTTAAGAAATGACTTTAAGAAATGAATTTAAGTGGGGCGCCTGGGTGGCTCAGTTGGTTAAGCGACTGCTTTCGGCTCAGGTCATGATCCTGGAGTCCCTGGATCGAGTCCCGCATCGGGCTCCCTGCTCGGCAGGGAGCCTGCTTCTCCCTCTGACCCTCCCCCCTCTCATGTGCTCTCTCTCTCATTCTCTCTGTCTCAAATAAATAAATAAAATCTTTAAAAAAAAAAAAGAAAGAAATGAATTTAAGAAATGAAACAGATGAACATGGGGGGGAAAAGAGGCAAATCAGAAAAGAGATTCTTATCTATAGAGAACAAACTGAGGGCTACTAGAGGGAAGATGGGTGGGTGGGTAGACAGGCTAAATGGGTGATGAGCATTAAGAAGGGCATTTGTTAGGATGAACACTGGGTGTTCTATGTAAGTGATGAATCACTAAATTCTACTTCTAAAACCAATACTACACTATAGGTCAACTAACCTGAATTTAAATTAAAACAAAAACAAGAATCCTGCAACAGGTTCCCACTTAGAAAACAGTATTCTAAAGCTAATTGCATCATCCTTTGATGAAAGGGAATCTTATATCTGTTTAACAATGTTGAACTTAACCTGAGCCCTGTGTTCCCTGAATAGGATGGTTTAGAATAGAGAGTAAAAAAGACTTAAAAAAAGAAAAAATCCTCCCCCCATCCTTATGTGCCCTGAGAAATGGCCATTATATGTTCTGAAATAGATCACACCTCCACCTTTCCTCAATCAGTTCATGTACATCTCCATTCCCCCTCAATGAGTCTCCTTTGGTATAAAACTCTAAATTTTCTCCTCTTCAGACTTTCCTAATCAAAACAGCCTTAACCTTCCCCTCAACTAGACTAACCTTTAGACATTTCTCCCTGACTATAAGCCCCTGATTTCCCCTTTCTTAGAGCATTTACTTAAGAAATCTTTCAATTATAAAATCATTCTATGCCCCTTCAAGATGTTTATCTTTTCCAGCCTCTTGCCAGTTTTATAACCTAGAATGTCTTTCTCAAGGAATTGGGGGCCATTCCTTTAAAATGTAACCATCAAGAAAGGGGAGGGGTGGGGGGATGGGGTAACTGGGTTATGGACATTAAGGAGGGCTTGTGAGGTAATGAGCCCTGGATTTTATATAAGAATGATGAATCACTAGATAGTAGGAAGGGGAAAATGAAGGGGGGGAAATCGGAGGGGGAGATGAACCATGAGAGACTATGGACTCTGAGAAACAAACTGAGGTTTCTGGGGGGGCTGGGGGGATGGGTTAGCCTGGTGATGGGTATTAAAGAGGGCATGTATTGAATGGAGCACTGGGTGTTATACGCAAACAGTGAACCATGGAACACTACATCAAAAACTAATGATGTAATGTATGGTGATTAACATAACATAATAAAATTAAATTAAAAAAAAAAGAGTGATGAATCACTAACCCCTACCTCTGAAACTAATACATTATATGTTAATTAATTGAATTTAAATTTTCCCCCCCCAAAAAATGCAGAGTTAATTGTTGAACTTTCCAAAGCGGGGGGTGGGGGGATAACATTCATCTCCCAGTCTCTGTGGGAGGTAGAAGCCTAACTATGAGAAGTACCGGTTTGCTAACAGTGTTGGCCCAATCGCATTGATCAGCCTCCTGTCTCCCCAAGGTTCTCCTTTACTTTTCTGCTTGTTCATTCCAGCACTTAAATTCCCACTTTTTGTCTGGGTGGATTTGAGTTCTATCTCTCTGTTCTATTGCAATGGTCTCTCTATCCCATTGCAATAGGCTTAAACAAAGTCTTCCTCACCTGTTTAATTCCATCTCATGTAATTTCTCTTTAACATTACTCATTAATACATATACTCTTTATTGTAATTGCTTGAATAAAACTGTCCTTAACTGTCCACTGTGTTTTATTTTTCACAATTTCAAGGTTGTTATGAACTCAGACTACTGTTTCCTAGACAACTTTTTAGTTTTTCCAAAGATTTTAATTTATTCCATGTGCCTTATTTTGACTCACCTTTATGTTACAAGGTTATTCAGAGGTCAAAAATATTTTCTCATATCCAGATAATTAAAAAAATTTTTCTATACCTCCTACTTTCACTATAAAAATATGTTATGACACATTTGAGATATGAAATTTTCTCCCAACAAGTTTCTCTCATTTTAATTCTATTAAATTCCAAATACTCATTAACTTATCAGTCACCTTGAAAATCTGTTGAACTTTGCTGTTGAGGAGAAATGCCTTTTTAATTGAAACCAAATGATAAAAATAAAATACCTGATTTCAGTTACCTCTGTGTAAACCAAAAATAAAGATGAGTTCATGATAAAGGATAGCTGGGTTCCCGGTTTGTTCGTAGTGAATTAACTATGGTCCACGGGAAATTAGGAGCTATATTTGCAATTATTCTTTCTGCAAATGGTTTCTTCTACATAACATTTAATGCATAACAGCTACCATCCAGTTTTCAGCAGTCCCTAAGGGGAAATATGTGCTTAATTTCATCCTAATTGCAAGGACTGAAGAGGTATATCCCTAGCATATAGGGCACACTTATCCTTAGCAGATTCACTAATCTCAACATTTAAAAATACATACTTTGATTATACTTGGTTTAACCATGAAAAACAAAGTGATCATTCTATTATGATGCTTCCCTGTCAAATCATATGGTACATCGAAAACTAATACAATGTTATAAGTCAGAGAAAGTAACAAAAACCTGATGAACAATGAGATGTGTGTTGTTTTAAATGGAAGACACTTGACCATGTACAAAGCCACTGAGAAACACAGTTGAAGACGTGAGATTGAATCTATAAGGATGAATGTAAATTCTGTAGCAATTCTGAGAAAGAGACAAAATCCAAGTAAAAGATAAACGTTTATAATGTGAATAGCAAGTGATTTGCACAATGCCTAGCATATTGAATGGTAGCTATTGTATCACTTAAGATGATAGCTTTCTATCAGGGAAGATACTTTTGGTTACAAATAACTCAAACTGGGCTAAAAAAGAATAACTTATTAGTACATGTAACTAAAAATAGAGTTAACAGGCTCAAGCATGTTTTTAATTAGGGTTCCAATTCCATTTGCTTGGCTCTGCCCATTACCAAATATGAGCTTCATGGTAACAAAGGCTAAAATACCTCCTGACCTGTCATCCATAAAGCATCTCTTGAGGCCATTTCTTCAAGGCCTTACTCTGATTAGTTTAATTTAGTTTACATACCTTTTCCTGAATCACCATGGATAAGAGATTAAACTGTGGCAATGTGGGAATCATTCTAATAGGTTGTCGCCAGACAGGGTTTACCAGATATGGTTTACGAATCTCACCTGAACATACCAGTTGCTGTGCAATGAATAGGGGGTGAAGCAGAAGCTGGCAACAATGTATTACACGGGTTATAATGAACTATGGAGATGGAACCAATGTAGATTTCTCAAAATAGTGGTAGGTCATTAAACATTTACTTTCCCTCCCCATTTCTCCCTTTAGGACAGATTGAAGAAAAGAATCTTTTCAATTGATTGGTACAACTTGAGGTCGATAAAGAAGAGAAACTGCAACTTGTCTACCAGGAGTTACCACAGTTAAATAGGTTGACGGATGGAGACAGCTTTACCAATAGTGTTATTAAGAACCAGAGTTAGTATTTGCTACTTGAAATTTGCCGAGAAAATCTTACAGAAATGTAATGCAATTCAGACATTAAGTACATTATTGTTGTTTTTTTTAATTCATAAACTTAATTGAATTCCCTGGACAGTCATTTCAGTTCTTTTTCTGAGAATGCATTCACTCCTTAGGACGTAAGAGATCAAGATAGAATTTGAAGTAGGGTATAACCACTGCTTTTATTACACATAAACAGTCTCACTCCGCTCCATATATAGTAGTTATGCTATGTTCTATGTTCTTATTCTACCCAATTTTAATGAGTCCTTTCAAAATCCCTTGAGGCTTTAAGATTAAAAGAGGGTTTTCATTTATTTCCCTGAATATGGACAATCATCTTGTTACTTTACCTTTCATGAACTCTTCTTTAAACCATGAGGACTCATGAATATTTTAGAACAGGAACATCTGCATTCCTGCCTATTCTCAGACACTGTTTATTCTTCTTCTTTATGTTTGCTCTACATAAGTACCAATTTCCTGTTTTCCCCACTCTGAGTGTTTCTCAACTCAGCTGCATATTAGACTCACTTGGAAAATTTTATGGGAGGTGAGGGAAGAAAGAAAGGGCAAGGAAAGGGACCAAAAAAACCAGTGAACTTAGGGTAAACCATACGTGACCAATGGTGCTGCCAAGTCCTTTCACTTAGGGAGTAGTTCTTGTTTATCTTAAAAACATCTATGTAATGGGTTGTATCTGCTTGGCCAAAGAAGGAGGTGAGACTTCTCAGTCTTTATAATTTCTTCAACAGATTGCCTGTGATGCACATCACATTCCGATTTAATGCTTACTCAATAATTCTTTTGTCTTCTACCTTTGTGGAGAGATTTTCTGGGCTGTGCTTAACCTCTTTTTCTTTCCTTTCTCTCTCCTTCATCTTGCTACCAGGAACATGGATGCTGCCAACTTTGCTTATGAAGGAAGACCACACACAGCCAAGTAACCAGACAAAAGGAATTTGTACCATGACACCATGGAACAACAGATCTACAGAAATTTCATGCGAGGTGAATAGATTCCTATATAGTTTAAGCTACTATTTGTTGGAGTTTTCTGTCAATTGTTGCTGAATCTAATCTTAACCAGAATGGGAAAAACAGAGGTGGCAGTGTGTGCAAAAGTCCTGAGGAACTGTTTCCCGAATCAAAAGACCAGTTCAGGAGAAAATTAGCAAGAAAGGGAAGAAATACTGCGAGAGGACTACACACTGATGACATACACTGGGGATATAAACTAAGTCCAGAACACCATGGTAACAGGAAAGCAATGGGAAGTCCCCTAAGGATCAGGAAAGTGGTAGAATATAATGTACTTTCTAAGGATTCACTCGAGTTATCCTGTGGGAAATGGAGAAAGACAGGCAAGAGAGTACACAGGGAAGCCATTAAAAAGGCTATTGTAGTTATCAAAGAAAGAAATGACTGAGCACAGATTAAGGTGGAGGTAAAGAATATGAAGTGGAATATATGGATTAGAGGTGGGGAAGTTTCTTTCAGAGCCCTGATTTTTCTCTTCTGGAAGATTGGGATACTAATACTTTTTCTCATAACACTTCTGTCACACTTAATAATGTATGTAAAGTGATTAGAAGCATCCTTGGCGGAGAGCTAAATTAAGGTTATCTATCGCTATCACTATTAAAATGATCATCTTGGAAGTAGAAGTGACAGGACTTATTAACAGCTTTTGTAAAATTATGATCTACTATGTGCTGGACACTTATCAGATATTGTACCAACCTCTAGGTAGAGTCTAGTGGAGTAAGGGCCATTAGTTTTAGTCTATGTCACAGTTTCAGAGTGCCTAATCAGAATTTTACTGACATGTTTATTACATTAACTTTTTCAACTATGGCAGGCATGAAGTTTATTACTCATCTCTCAGAGACAAAGAGAGGAGATAAATTATATATATATTTCTGTAAGTCTAATCTCTAAATTAAATCCCTTCTGAATATCCCCTCATGACCAGCAAGAAATTCAATCTCATTAGGATTTGTAGGGAGAGCCCTTCTCTAAGGTTATGTAAGAGCTCCAGGGTCTTATTTATTCCAAAACGTTCAACAAGGACCTTTCATCAGTCTACACTGGAAAAGCCCTATGGTCAATATGAAGCAGAGAACACTGCTGTTTCATTGGGCATCTTGGGCACCATGACCCTTGCCAAGTAGGGGAATCAGGTCCCTGGTAAGCAGCTTTCAATCCCATATGAGTTTCTGCTACCTCCCTGGGTGCTGCATGGAAACAGACTGCTGAATCTTACACATGAGGTGTCCCATATATTTTGAGGACTTTTTCTCAGTTCCTTAGAAGTATCTCTGGACAACCTATCAAACACCACAGTCTATTTTCTCCCTGGGCTCACCTTTCAAAAAACACTACTATTCTTTTTTACTTATATTTAGTTTATGCATAAAAACCACCACCAATTCCTAATTGTCTGGGGATTCAGATAAGTACTGTGGGAGCAGGAAGTGGGGGCTTTTTGATCATTCACCATGTGACAAATGGCTTCATCTATGAACTTATGGCCTCGTTAAACAGAGCACCTTGGTAAACAGGTTCTAGCAAATCCTAGGTCCTTTTACACCTAGGAGATCATTTATGTAGGGTTACAAAAGAGAGAGGAGAAAAGCATAGGAGGTACTTTTTACTCCTTATATCTTGCATCGTATCATGGGACTATATCCATGCGTGATCCCTTGTCAGATAGGTGGACTTCATTCATTTGATAACCTATCAGTGTCCCAGGTAAGAAAAAGAAAAGTTGTAATAGAAGTCATTCCTGCCAATATGGATAATAAAAGGTGAAGACTGGTTATTTCTTGCCGAGAAGCACTGACCAGTCCATGTTCACAAAGTTTGATGAAATAAAAATCATTTTTCTATTTATGTACAAATCATTGAAACAATTCAAACAAAGAGACCTTGTAACAGAGCCCCGAGAGCCAATGGAAGTAATATTGGATGATTATTTAATGCTATCTTTAATGGGAAATAAAAATTGCTAACAAACCCATCTGATAGATGGCTCTTAGTTTTGAACCTTCTTAAAATACAGTCTGTGCTTTATGAAAACAATAAGCAGAAAGAAGTTTTCACCTAATATTTGGCCAAGGATTCTCCTAAAACACACATCTAGAACCCCACAAATCTGTTAACTCAGATACTATCAAGCCATTCTCCCTCCCTTACGTTCTGCTTACTCAGACCCCAAGAGTAGTTTGGCCTCTGTCCCAATAGGTCACAGAAGCAGCTCTCACAAAGGTAAATAGTTCTTAATCCTCCTTAATGGGCATAAACAACAAAGCTCTTTATTTTCCCTGGGAAGAAGATGGTATAAGAGCAGCTCACACCTCCACTCAATTCTGTAAATAACCTAAATGTCTATTGACAGGAGAATGGATAAATAAAATATAGCATATCCATGTAATTGTTTACATAGCTGTGAAAATGGAGTAACTTATCAACCCAACTAAATCTCAAAAAGCATTATTTTTGAGGAAAAAGGCACATTGCAAAAAAGTAGCTCACAGTGTTGACTACATTGTAGAAGCATGCAAAATACTGTTTAGCAAATCATTCAGTTAGAATAAAAATATTAAGATATTCATTGGAGTGAAAAAAATGCAAAAAAAAAAATGATGCTGGTACCTCAGAGGTAGGAAAATGTGATTAGGATGAAGTGCTTCGATTGTATTTTTATGTGATATGTACATGTATTTTAATTAGATTCTCTATCCTGCTCAGCATGTTCAAAATAATACAGGAAACAAAATTTAAACCTCTTTCCTGGAGGTGAGGAAAAGGGTTAGGTGAGGAGAGGTTGGTGCTATTACGTTCCTTCTTCATATTACACACCCTGTTGTATTCATTGTTCTTTACACCATAACTAGACAAAATGAGCTGGGCTATGCTTCACTAACAAATCCCAAAATGTTTATCGTATAACTAGACAAAAGTTCAGTTTTCATTCTTGCAGAGCAGCTGGATTCCTTGAGGTGGCTCCACATTTCAGATGGCTTCATCTCAACACAGGTTTATACAATTACCATACCTAAGTAAGAAAGCAGGAATAATTCATCACACAAGGAATCTCAAGTGCTTCTAAGCATGGCCAAATGCCACATACCATCCCTCATTTTAAGGGGCTGTTTCTTAGCCTGTAACATCCTCCCCTAAAGAAGCAGAACCTGAGTCAAGGGTATGCCTGTAAATCATTTATTATGTAAAGTAATCCTAGAAACAGGAGGAGAAAGGATAGAAAAATACAGGGAAGGAGGAAAAGGCAATTCTAGGGTTTATTGGCAAGCAGAGTCTCTCTCAGGCTCAGTTGTGCTTCAGAGTCTCACAGGAGCCATAGAAGATTATCTGAGAATTGCCTTTTGAGTGATTTTGAAGTATTTGTTCATATTCTAACCTTGTTGGCCAAGAATTGCCCCCATGTAGTAACTAACACTTTCTGGTTGGTGTATGTATCAAAATGGCTGAGCTGGTTCTTGCGAATGTTCTACACTGCTTCACAGAAAAACACCAGGGCAAACAACAAGAGATAGGCAGTACAGATGAGGCCAGTTGCCATTAAGCTCCACCTCTAAGTAGTGGACTACCACAGCAATAGCTGGAATAGGAAGTGTGCTGAAAGATGGGTAGTCATCCAGTAGTCAGTCTACCACTTAAACCACTCAGATCTACTTGTGCCCTACATCAAATCCAATAGGTCACAGAGAAACAACCTACTGTCCTCACTGCTGTAACTCATCTCAAGTCTAACACTGATATTTCTCTTCACCACACATTTGAGATTTCCCTAATCCTTGGGCAACAATTCAGGATCTCCAGATTTCTCCTCTACTGAGATAATATAGACCTCTGTGAGAAGTCAAAGCCTTCAGCTACTTCATGTGGTTTAAGCATGTTTGCTGCAATTACCTATCTATAGTCATGACTAGGCATAGAAGCACCAAGATATTCTCCTAGATTTTAGATGTATTTCTTGTCCCCAGTATATAATATCTCTATTATGTGAGAGATGTATGATAGATATGTTCTGGATCAACCACTCCCACCCATACAGTAACTCCTTTCACAGGTCAACAGCATTAAGAGTTAAAATGAGGAACATCAAAAACTAATGACGTAATGTATGGTGATTAAAATAACATAATTAAAAAAAAAAGAGTTAAAATCAGGAAACAGTAGTGGGGCTTCAGGTAATTTGAACCCTTACCTCTGGTAGAAATTTTTCCCTGGTGGGATCCAGGATCTCTATTGTAGCAGTCAAGGGACAGGAAGCACAAATTCCAAAAGAGGGTCACTTGGCATAATATAAAGAGGGGCCAACCCTTCCTATAAACTTTGGTTCCCATTTCTATACGTTTTAGTTATTGAGGACATATGTAAACCACTCTTTTAGTGTGTATAATGCATTCTGAAGGACAACCCACAATCCAGTGGTGTGCTGTAAGCTGGCTTCTTCTCAAAGTCATCTTTTGCTCTGGGACCCATTCAAATGTAGCCTACTTTCAAGTCACTAATAAATGAATCAAAAACGTTTCCCAACTGCATAAATATCACTTCGAAAATCCAGAGGCTTACTGAGTACAGAGTCTTTTTTATAGGACTTCTAACACTTTACTTAGTGACAGGCCCCTGAACCCTCCCAGAGTCTCTCTCTCATCCTCTGCCACTCATGTGTCCTAATGGGACATCAGAGTATATTTTAATTTCTATTCAACATATCCAATTAACCTGATGTCAATACTATTAGTGAACTAGCATGATAGTCTGCAGAACATAAACACTGTCCTCAGACTATAATGTTATAAAGAACAGGGGAGTTAACATAACCCTGAGACCAGATAGTGATTATACAGTGACTGCAGGAGATATAAAAAAAACAGCCAACTCTGTAATTATCACAATATTAATCAACACCGTTACCGTATAAGCTGATGACTTACCTCCAGTACTCTTCTCAACCCATCATCAAAGTCTTAATTTTACCAATGTTACTCCACATGCCAAGGGTCATATCACCCTACCACACAGTGAACAGAGAATTACCACTTCTAGAGTCCCATCTTGAGGTCTGCTAAAAATAAAATAAAATTAAAAAAAAAATGCTACTGGAGCTATTTAGAGTACCGACTATTCCAGCCTGGGCTTCCCCTATAAGCAGAGACTGAGACAGGGCTTGCATATATGTATTTTATTTGGGGATATGCTCAGCCTCTAGAATGGTTCCCTGAGGGAAACCATTTAGAACCTTAAAATTCTCTGTCTATGGATAGAAAAGAGTAGTATTTATCTACCAACTCCTATCCCCATTGTCTAGGCCTATCTCATGGAATGATAACTACCTCATCCTCCCAGCTTAGAACATTCATCAGAATGACCGAGAATTTTCACAGGTGACCCACGCAGATATGGCAGAGAAGCGCTGAGGCAGAAAATGAAGTTCTCAATGCAGCTGAAATGAGGTGGTGTCAGGTTACACCTGCCCACACCCACCTTTTACAACAATGTTTGAGGTGGTGGAGGATTGTGGGAATGGGCTGAGAAGATATGAGGTAAGGCACACGCAGAGCCTGCCATGTTCCTGGTAAGAAAGAAAGTCTGGAAATCCTGGTAGACACTAGTGTGGTGTACCATAGACCCCATTAAATACATATTTAGGAGCACCGTCTGTCACTCCATGAAGCCAAGGACAGGCTGTGTCTTATTTATCATCGTAAGTGCTCAAATATCTGTTGAGTAAATGGTTAAAAGAATAAGTGAACAATGCTGCTGCTTATCATCGAATTGTTAATGGAAGAAATTTAAAAGCACATCATCTTACCTACTACATGTATAGATACAGGACTCCTGTTAAGTAACAGTGCACTGAAACATTTCATCATGCTTTGTAAGATACATATTACCCAGGCACTCAGTGTACATCATGTCTTAATAGCAAACAGAGACAAAAGGCAGACTCACGTTTCTTATAGGTTCAATCAATCCATACTTACAGAACATAAGAAATTACTCAGTGATTGTTCTTTAACCCAAGTTAGCATGGAAGATATATTTGAAATGAAGTAGAGCTTAAGGTAGCTCACAAAATTATGCATAGGTAGTCGGGTTTTATTTTGGTTTTGAGAAATCTCTTCTGTTCGACCCAAGAGCAAAGCGATGCACTAGTCTAGCAGAGTCCGAGTGCCATATAGCTTTCTCCAGATCCCTACCTGATATGTATATTTTTAGGTGTTTCGTGGATTTACAGAGAGGGAGACAGAAAGAGAAAGATATAAGGTTTCAGCTTACTCTCAATTGATTATACAGGGCTACTTTTCACGTGGAAATATTTCACAATTCATTTCATTTTGCAAATGATTTGAGTTGCCATTTCCATTATATTGTTCCGATTTTTCCACCCCTTTTAAGGCAAAGCCCGCACATCTAAGATGGCCAGTTATGATGAAACTATAGCCGTAAAGACTTTTTCATGAAGATAATACTATAGGCTTAAGTTCTGAGCCAGTGACCCCAAAATACTGCCAATTTACAGTATTATGCCTTCCAAACTCAAGTATGCAGATCCTTTTTAACTATCAAAAAGGGTATCAACATCTTCTACCTCTATACTACTCTTAATTCAGTTTAAGTGAAATTGCATTTCAATAGTCAGACAAGTGCTAAATATAATTGAAAGTAGCAGTATGGAAAATATATATCCATTTATAAGTCACTGCTTCCTTGTTGATAGTAGAGAACTGGTTTAGGGGTAGCTCTGGATCAAAATGCTTGACTTGATAATCAGATTCTGCTTACTAGGAAACTCTAAGGCACAGTTTTCTGATCTATAAAAAAGAATGAGGACTTCATGTACTGTTATAAAAATTAAATGAGGAAATCCATGTAAACTGTTCAGCATAGCACTTGAGGGGAGAGGGTGCTAACAGTAAAAGAAATGTTAAGCTCACTTCGTGTTAACATTTTTAGTAGTATGCATATGAATCTGACTTTTTTCCTTTTACAATGACATTGATCACTTCCTCCTCAAAAAAATTGGGAGAAATCACTTTTGTTAATTAAACTAGCCAGGCCAGGTTGCTGAGCAATGAACAATGAGACCACATAGCTACAGTATAGAGAGATATTACTAGTAAGTGTCTATACAGTCTTGAGACTTTTTTGGTTAGCTCACTGCGAAGTTATTTAAATGCCAATAGATTTTACTGGCATTTGACAACTTCGGAGTAAATTTAAGAATGACCCAAAACATGAGTAGATAGTTAAAAGAAAATTGTCTTTGAGAAAAGTCCTCACCACTTCTCCAGTTATACTACAAATCAGTCATCTTAGTAAGAATTCCAGATTCCTTATTTGAAACTTAACATACAATGTTCTGCCTACCAATGCATAGAACAACCCTTCTTTTAGATAACCTTGAAAATGTCAATTTCTTAAATATTGTACACATCTTAGTACATTATGAAGGCTATATAACAGATGAAAGAACAAAGTTAATAACAAGGGAAAATGGAAGTGTTTTCTCTTACTATTAGCATCCTCTCACCTCACCAAAAAAAGAGGGGTTGCTTCATCTAGTGTTTATACACTTTGTGGTTATTCCCTGTTGTTCTATATGCTGCACAATCCCTGTGTGCTTTTATTTTTTTTGTTTCCCATAGCTGTTCTACTTTTTCTGTGATTAAGTTAGAAATATTTTTTATTGACTCCAAGGTAAAAATGAACACAGCAGAATCTCAAGTCTAATTCTCCTGGGTATTCAGTGACTTTTTTAATAAAAAAACATATGAAGCTTTAAGAAACAAATGGTTTTGGGATGGGCTGCTCATTATAAAACAATTTTCCTTGGGTTATAGTGGCTCAAAGGTCCTTAAAATTATATAATTGTATCTACTAGAAGACTGCGTACCAGAATAGATATGCCACACACAATTTTTAGTTCTTTTTAAGTAGGCTCCATGCCCAGCATGGAGCCCAACACAGGGCTTGAACTCACAACCCTGAGATAATGACCGGAGCTGAAATCAAGAGTCAGATGCTTAACTGACTAAGCCGCTCAGGTGCCCTGCCACACACAATTTAAACAGACATGGACTCCTCAGGTCTCACCCAGTGTAAATTATCTGCATGAAGAGGGTTCACTAAAAACTTTTACATCAGAAAGCAATTACCACTACCTGACAAGTAACTATTTATTAAAATATAATTATCATCTTTTCTATCCCACTAGAATCACATTCCATGAAGGCAAATATTTTGTCTGCATTTTCATTATCTTACCCCAATGTTTAGAACAGTGCCTAGATCAATAAAAGTTTCTTTGAATGAAGTAATATGTTACTAATGCTAGCCAAATTACTTTAATTAACAATATAACAGTATGTTAGGAACAATGGGTTACTACTATTATGCCACATGACTACAGGTTAAGCAGAGTTAGGTGTTTTTGTTTTTTTTAAGGTGGGCTTTTTTTTTATTTCTTCCTCTAACTTGTTATGTCAATGTTTGTAGAATCAAAAATTTAAACACTCCTTATAAATTAGCCATGACTGAAAAAATGACATATTCTAAAAAACAGAGGTAATAACATGTTTTTTGAATTCAAATGTTTAGGTTTGGCCAGATGTCTTAATTTTTCTACGTTTATGCTATCATTAAACTTGTATTA